>NC_058132.1:309893414-309953135 GCF_016433145.1 Gracilinanus agilis | reverse complement strand
TATGGAACCACTTAATTTCTCAATTCCCTAGGCAACTCTTTAAAGTTTCAAAGATGTTGATGGGGCAGCTAGGTAGCACAGAAAATAGAGTGCCGGACCTGAAGTCAGGAGGATGTGGGTCCAAATCTGACCTCAGATATTCCTAGCTATGTGGTTCTGAGCAAGCCCCTTAACTCCAATTGCAATTGCCTAGCCATGCTGCTCTTCTGTCTTGGAATTGATACTAAGACAAAAGGTAAGAGTTTTTTAAAGAGGGAGAGAGAGAGAGAGAGAGAGAGAGAGAGAGAGAGAGAGAGAGAGAGAGAGAGAACCCAGTAATTTTTGGAAACAATAATTCTTGTCACTAAAGATTCTATTGTTTCACACATATAAACAGAGGCTATATAAGAAGGTTGTATAATTTAATATAAATCCATTTAGAGAGATTATCTAGTTTAATTTTCATAGTTCCTTTTTCACATGTTAGCTGAAAGTATACAATAAACAATATTTGTTGTATATTAGAGACAAAGGCAGAAAGAGAAATAGTGAGAGCGAGAGAAACAGTGAAAGAGTGTGAGAGAGCACGAGAAAGAGAGAGAGAGAAAATTCTGTTCTGACTGGAATTGGTAAAGACAGTTTTCTCACCTGAGAGTTCCCTACATTAACAAAGTCAGAATCACACGTCTAGTCTGTATCTCTGTCCCTATCTACAATCTTTTGATCATTTATGTTTATGTTGGGGCTAGGCCAGAGAGAGTGATGATGGGAGCTAGGGAGTACAGTATACTCAAAAAAGGCAGTAGTTGTGGTGGTAAATTAAATTTGTTGGAATATTAGGAAAAAGAGAAGGACCCAAAGTTTTGTCAATGACAGCAATATTAAAAGTAGGAAAAATAGTTGCTAAGGACTAGTGGAAAAGGGAAGGGCTGAAAGTGTCTATAGAGAACAAGGAATTTGCCAGTTCTTTCTTCTAGCCCAGTGTTTCAAGATATACCAGAGTGGGGGCAGCTGGGTAGCTCAGTGGATTGAGAGCCAGGCCTAGAGACTGGAGGTCCTAGGTTCAAATCTGGCCTCAGCCACTTCCCAGCTGTGTGACCCAGGGCAAGTCACTTGACCCCCATTGCCTACCCTTACCACTCTTCTGCCTTGGAGCCAATACATAGTATTGACTCCAAGACGGAAGGTAAGGTTTAAAAAAAAAAGATATATTAGAGAAAGAGAAATATAAAAATGCTGAGAGAAATGAGTATACTTGGGAGAAAGTTAGTTTTTGGTGGACACCAAAAGAGAGAAGAAATGTGGAAATAAATCTAGGATGAAGAAGATTTAACAATGGAGGGAGCTAGAGGGCCCAATAAAGAGAAAGGTAGGAGGAGAGGAGAAGGACTGAAGAGGACCAGAGATGAGCTTATTGGGGGGGGGGACAGGGATATAGGCACTGTCATACATACGTCCTTCACTTCTAATCTCCTGCTGATTCTGGGCAGTCCAAATGGCAAGGGTGCTCAGGTCAGATGGCAAATTAACAAGTAGTCTACCTCAACAGGAAAGTTGGCCCTGGAAGAGGAGTGTGACAGCTTTGAAACACTAGGGGGTGGTAGCCTAGGGCCAAGTGAGGAAGTGGGTCAATTAGTGGTGTGGAGGTGTGTGTGTTGTGCATGTGTGTGAGAATGACTATGTGTTGGCATTCTGTCTCATGATGAATTTGTCTCAGGGTTTATTTATAGAATCAGGAAGCTGATAGAGAAGAAAGGGGCCAGAGACATGGGCATCTATTCCTGGCATCTTAAAACTTGTCTTTAGAATATAAAGGCAGTACTTTTATGATAAAGAAAAGATAGTTCTGCCCCACCCATTGGGGAATAAACTTAAGGAAATAGTTATTCTAAGAGGTAGTCGAGATAAAAATTAGCTTCTAAAAGGCAATTCAGTTCTTGAATGACATTGTGAGTCTGTGTTATAGAAGCATATGATTGTGATGGAATACTATTGCACTGTAAAAAATGATGAGCAGATTAATTTAATTTAATTTAAAACAAAACTCTTACCTTGGGATGTGAATAAGCAATTTTCAAACAAAAAAATCAAAACTATCAATAACCACTTGGAAAAGTGTTCTAAAACTCTTATGATTACAGAAATGCAAATCAAAACAACTCTGAGGTACCACATAACACCTAGCAGATTGGCTAACATGACAGCAAAGAAAAGTAATAAATTTAGGAGGGAATGTGGCAAAATGGGGACATTAATGCATTGCTGGTGGAGTTGTGAATTGGTCCAACCATTCTGGAGGGCAATTTGGAACTATGCCCAAAGGGCTTTAAAAGACTGTCTGCCTTTTGACCCTGCCAAACCACTGCTGGGTTTTTACCCCAAAGAGATCATAGGGAAAAGACTTGTATAAAAATATTTATAGCCACGCTTTTTGTGATGGCAAAAAAATTGGAAAATGAGGGGAAGCCCTTCAGTTGGGGAATGGCTGAATAAATTGTGGTATCTGATGGTGATGGAATACTTTTGTGCTCAAAAGAATAATGAACTGGAGGAATTCCATGTGAATTGATGCAGAGTGAAAGGAGCAGAACCAGGAGAACCTTATACACAGAGACAGATACACTGTGGTAAAATAGAATGTAATGGACTTCTCTACTAGAAGAAATGCAACGATGCAGAACAATTCTGAGAGACATAGTGAGAAAGAATGCTATCCACATGCAGAGGAAGAACTGTGGGAGTAGAAACACAGAAGAAAAACAACTGCTTGACCACATGGGTTGATGGGGACATGATTGGGGATATAGACTCTAAACAACCACCCCAGTGAAGTGATGGGCAAACTTTTTAAAGAGGGGGCCAAAGGAAAGGAAATGCTCATATTGTATCCTACTCATTGTATTCGTCAGATAAGGAATAATGTCACGTGGCCAGATAGAACATTTCAGGGGACCACATCTGGCCCATGTGCCATAGTTTGCCCATCACTGCCCTAGTGAAAATATCAATAATATGGAAATAGGTCTTGATCAATGACACATGTAAAACCCAGTGGAATTGCTCATTGCCTACAGGAGGGGGGTGGGAGAAGGGGAAGGAAAGAACATGAATCATGTAACAATGGAAAAATATTCTGGGACTTCCGAGTTAAGATGGCTGCAGAGTAGTTGTAGAACTTTTACCCTCCCCACCACCAACCTGCATGACACCACAAAAAACAAAAAGGCCAAGTTCAGATGAGTGAAGGGACTCCACAATAGGGCGCAGCATTGAAGGTACATGGGATTTGGGCATTTCCATGCTATAAGGGGGTAATTTAGCTCCCACCAAAATGCGAGCTGATCAAACCCTCCCCCACCCCACCTATGGGGCAGGATTCATAGTCTAGAATTAAAGCAGTGGGGAACAACCTCTAAGTTTTTGGCAGTTGATCAAGAGCACCCCTGAGAGCAGCTAGACCTGAAACCCCAGGAGGTTGAAGAGTGCGCACCTTGGGTATGGAGAGGGGAGTGGGGCTGGGGAGGCATACAGCAGAAACTGTGCAGACTCAAAAAGTAGCCTCAGGCAAAAACCACTCCATAACTCCATATACAGAGAGCCTGCCCTCTTCACCCAGACTTCTGAGGGAAGCAAGAAACAGCAGAGTAATGGCTAGCAATGCTCAAGAAAAATCAACCAACAAAAGAAAAAAGAAAAAGGCATTAACTCTAGATAATTTTTACATAGAAAAAATCCAGACCACAGAACAGACAACAGAGGAGGACAATCAAGTAAACACACCCAAACCCCACCCCAAAATGAAAATTGGTCACAAGCTCTTGAAGCGTTCCAATCTGAGATCATGAGAAAGGTGGAAGAGATTTGGCAAGAAAATTGGGAAATGGTTCAAAAAGAAAATAACAGTTTAAAAGGCAGAATTTCACAATTGAAAATTGAGGTTCAGAAATCAAATGAAATGATAGCCAAATTGAAGACCAGAAATGACCAGCTAGAAGCCATGAAGAGCCAGATAGACCATACTGAAAAGGAAAACCAAAAGATTATAACTGAAAACCAGTCTTTAAAAGCTAGAATTGGGCAAGTAGAAGCCAATGGTCTCACAAGACAGAAAATTAATAAAGCAAAGTCAAAAGACTGACAAAATAGAAGGAAACATGAAATACCTCAATGAGAAGATGACAGATCAAGAAAACAGGTCTAGAAGAAACAACTTGAGAATTATTGGTCTTCTGGAAAAATCAGAGACAAATAGACATCTAGATTTCATACTACAAGAAATTACCCAAGAAAACTGCCCTGATGTTCTTGAACAAGAGGGCAAAATAGACATTGAAAGAGCCCATAGAACACTCTCTACACTAAATCCTCAAAAAAACAACACCCCTTGGGGGCAGCTGGGTAGCTCAGTGGATTGAGAGCCAGGCCTAGAGACAAGAGGTCCTAGGTTCAAATCCGGCCTCAGCCACTTCCCAGCTGTGTGACCCAGGGCAAGTCACTTGACCCCCATTGCCCACCCTTACCACTCTTCCACCTATGAGACAATACACCAAAGTTTAAGAGTTTAAAAAAAAAACACCCCCAGAAATGTAATAGCCAAATTCAAGAGCTTCCAAGTAAAAGAAAAAATTTTACAAGAAGCCAGAAAGAGACAATTCAGATATCAAGAAGCACCGATCAGGATCACACAGGATCTGGCAGCCTCCACACTACAACACCCCAAGACTTGGAATATGATATTCAGAAAGGCAAGAGAATTGGGTCTACAACCAAGGATCATCTAGCCATCAAAACTGACAATATATTTCCAGGGGAAAGTATGGGCATTCAACAAAATAGAAGATTTCCAAGTATTTGCAAAGAAAAGACCAGGACTAAATGGAAAATTTGATATCCAACCACAAAAACCAAGAGAAACATGAAAAGGTAAATAAGAAAGAGGGGAAAGAAAAAAAAATTTAAGGTTCTTCTTTAAGGGCTTCAATAAGATCAAATTACTTATATTCCTATATAGAAAAATGTTATTTGTAACACTGAAAAATTGTATTCACTATTATAGTAATTAGAAGAACTATACATAGGGAAAGGTTAGGATACTACATGGTCTAAGATGATACACACAAAAAAACAATGAAAGAAAAGTGGTGGGGGAATATAAGATGGCACCAAGAGAAACTTAAAGGAATAAGAAAAATAAGATAATCTATACCACACAAAGAGGCATATGGGAAGGGGAGGGGAAGAATACTATTATAAGACAGAGAGGAAGAGAGTGTTAATAGGTAATACTTAAACCTTACTCTCAAAGGAATCATTTCTGAGGAGGAAGAGCAGCTAGATCTATTGGGGTAACAAATTCTATCTTACACTACAGGGAAAATCAGAAAGGAAAAAACCAAGGGAGGGAGTGGGACAGGGAGTACATGAAGGGAGGGAAAGAGAGGGGGGAGGGAATCTAATTGACCCTAAAATAAACAAACAAACAAACAAATAAATAAATGACAAAAAGGGAGGGGGTGGAAAAGGAAATAAAATAAGGGTAGGAATTAGGGGGACTGATTAATAGCAAACCACTGGTTTAAAAGGAAATAGTGAAAGAAGAAAAGACAGAATTAGGAGAGGACTTTAAAATGTTGGGGAACACACAGATGACAATCATAACTCTGAATGTAAATAGAATGAACTATCCCGTAAAATGGAAGCAAATAGCAGAGTGGATTAGAAACCAAAAACCTACCATACGTTGTCTACAAGAAACACACATGAGGCACATAGACACACACAGGTTGATGGTGAAAGGATGGAACAAAATCTTTTGGGCTGGGCAGCTGGGTAGCTCAGTGGAGTGAGAGTCAGGCCTAGAGACAGGAGGTCCTAGGTTCAAATCCGGCCTCAGCCACTTCCCAGCTGTGTGACCCTGGGCAGGTCACTTGACCCCCATTGCCCACCCTTACCACTCTTCCATCTATGAGACAATACACCGAAGTACAAGGGTTTAAAAAAAATCTTTTGGGCTTCAACTGAGAAAAAGAAGGTAGGAGTTTCAATCTTGATAACTGATAAAGCAAAAGTAAAAATAGATCTGATCAAAAGAGATAGGAAAGGTAATTACATCCTGATAAAAGGCAGTATAGACAATTAGGAAATATCAGTACTTAACATGTATGCACCAAATGGTATAGCATCCAAATTTCTAAAGGAGAAACTGGCAGATCTTGAGGAGGAAATAGATGCTAAAACTATACTAGTAGGAGATCTAAACCTTCTTCTATCAGATCTAGATAAATCAAGCCAAAAAATAAATGAAAAAGAGTTAAGAGAGGTGAATGAAATCCTAGAAAAATCAGAGTTAATAGATATGTAGAGAAAAATAAATAGGGACAAAAAGGAATACACTTTCTTTTCAGCAGCACAAAGTTTCTCAAAGATTCTCAAAGATTAACCATGCACTAGGACATAGAAATATGGCAAACAAAATGCAAAAGAGCAGAAATAATAAATACAAACTTTTCAGATCATAATGAAATAAAAATAATAATTAATAAGGGCATATGGAAAGGCAAATCAAAAATTAATTGGAAATTGAATAATATGACTCTCCAAAAACAATTAAAGAACAAATCAGAGAAACAATTAATAATTTCATTGAAGAGAATGACAATGATGAGACATCCTACCAAAATCTGTGGGATGCAGTGAAAGCAGTACTCAGAAAGAAATTTATATACTTGAGTGCATATATTAGCAGATTAGGGAGGGCAGAGGTCAATGAATTGGGTATGCAAATAAAAAAAAACTAGAAAGCAAACAAATTAAAAATCCACAGATGAAAACTAAATTAGAGATCATAAAAATTAAAGGAGAAATTAATAAAATTGAAAGTAAAGGAACTATTAAATTAATAAATAAGACCAGAAACTGGTAAAAATGACAAAGTACTGGTTAATCTAATTTTAAAAAAGGAAAGAAGAAAACAAAATTAACAGTACCAAAGATGAAAAGGGAGACCTCACCACTAATGAAGAGGAAATTAAGGCAATCATTAAAAACTATTTTGCCCAATTATATGGCAATAAATATTGTAATCTAGGTGATATGGATGAATATTGTCAAAAATATAAATTGCCTAGATTAACAGCAAAAGAAATAGAATACTTAAATAATCCCATATCAGAAAAAGAAATTGAACAAACCATCAAAGAACTCCCTAAGAAAAAATCCCCAGGACCAGATAGATTCACAAGTGAATTCTATCAAACCTTCAAAGAACAACTAATCCCAATACTATACAAATTATTTGACATAATAAGCAAAGAAGGAGTTCTACCAAATTCCTTTTATGACACAAATATGGTGCTGATCCCAAAGCCAAGTAGATAAAAAACAGAGAAAGAAAACTACAGACCAATCTCCTTAATGAACATACATGCAAAAATCTTAAATAGAATACTAGCAAAAAGACTCCAGCAAGTGATCAAGAAGATCATCCACCTGATCAGGTGGGATTTATACCAGGAATGCAAGGATGGTTCAACATAAGGAAAACCATCCACATAATTGACCATATCAACAATTTAACAAACAAAAATAACATGATTATCTCAATAGATGCTGAAAAAAATTGACAAAATATAACACCCATTCCTATTAAAAACACTAGAAAGTATAGGAATAGAAGGGCCTTTCCTAAAAATAATAAATGGTATATGTTTTAAACATCAGCAAGCATCATATGCAATGGGGATAAATTAGAAGCATTCTCAATAAGATCAAGAGTGAAACAAGGATGCCCATTATCACCTCCATTATTTAACATTGTACTAGAAACACTATCAATTGCAATTAGAGATGAAAAAGAAATTGAAGGTATTAAAATAGGCAATGAGTAAACTAAGCTATCACTTTTTGCAGATGATATGATTGTCTACTTAAAAAATCCTAGAGAATCAACTAAAAAACTAGTGGAAATAATCAACAATTTGATAGAGTTGCAGGATACAAAATAAATGCACATAAATCATCAGCATTTCTATATATTTCCAACACATTTCAGTAGCAGTTAGAAAGAGAAATACAATTTTAAATCACCCTAGACCATATAAAATACTTAGGAATCTATCTACCAAAACAAACACAGGAATTATATGAACATTTTCCAAACAATTAAAACTAGGTCTAAACAATTGGAAAAGCATTGATTGCTCATGGGTAGGACAAGCTAACATAATAAAAATGATCGTTCTACCCAAATTAATTAATTTATTTAGTGCTATACCTATCAAACTACCAAGAAACTTTTTTTACTGAATTAGAAAAAAACTATAACAAAGTTCATTTGGAAGGACAAAAAATCAAGAATATCAAGGGAAACAATGAAAAATATGTGAAGGAATGTGGCCTAGCAGTACCACATCTTAAACTATACTATAAAGCAGTGGTCATCAAAACGATATGGTACTGGCTAAGAAACAGAAGGGAGGATCAGTGGAATAGACTTGGGGTAAGTGATGTCAGCAAGACAGTGGATTATAATCCAAAAGAGCCCAGCTTTTGGGACAAAAATCCACTATTTGACAAAAACTGCTGGGAAAATTGGAAAACAATATCGGAGAGATTAGGTTTAGATCAACATCTCACACCCTACACTAAGATAAATTCAGAATGGGTGAATGACTTGAACATAAAGATGGAAACTATATGTAAATTAGGTGGACACAGAATAGTATGCTTGTCAGATCTTTGGGAAGGAAAGATTTTAAAACCAAACAAGAGTTAGAAAAAATTACAAAATGCAAAATAAATAATTTTGATTACATTAAATTAAAAAGGTTTTGTACGAACAAAACTAATGTGACCAAAATGAGAAGGGAAACAATAAATTGGGAAAAAATCTTCATAACAAAAAACTCAGACAAAGGTCTAATTACACAAATATATGGAGCTAAATCAATTGTACAAAAAATCAAGCCATTCCACAATTGATAAATGGGCAAGTCACATGAATAGGCAATTTTCAGATAAAGAAATCAAAACTACCCATAACCATATGAGAAAATGTTCTAAATCTGTTTTAATCAGAGAAATGCAAATCAAAACAACTCTGAGGTACCACCTCACACCTAGGAGATTGACTAACATGACAGCAAAGGAATGTGGTGAATGTTGGAGGGGATGTGGCAAAATTGGGACATTGATGCATTGCTGAAGGAGTTGCAAATTGATCCAACCATTCTGAACAGCAATTTGGAACTATGCCCAAAGGGCACTAAAAGACTGTCTGCCCTTTGATCTAGCCATACTACTGCTGGGTTTATACCCTAAAGAGATGATAAGGAAAAAGTCATGTACAAAAACATTTATAGCTGCACTCTTTGTAGTGGCAAAAAACTGGAAAACAAAGGTATGCCCTTCAATTGGGGAATGGCTGAACAAATTGTGGTATCTGTTGGTGATGGAATACTATTGAACTCAAAGGAATAACAAATTCCATGTGAACTGGAATGACCTCTAGGAACTGATGCAGAGTGAAAGGAGCAGAACCAGGAGAACATTCTACACAGAGAGTGATACACTGTGGTAAAATCGAATGTAATGGACTTCTCTACTAGGAGAAATGCAATGATCCAGGACAATTCTGAGGGACTTATGAGAAAGAAAACTATCCACATCCAGAGGATGCAGTATGTAAAATCGTGCAGCCATGTTTTGCATGGATACAAGCTAACAGTTGCCCAGTTTAGAATTCAGAAGTTGGCATGAGACAGGGGCTAGTGCCAGGCTTGAGAGTTGATGTGTGGGTATATAAGAAGAACTCCAGACCCCTGACTTCACTTCTCCTTTTACCTTTTGGAGGGAAGAATGGAGGTGGAAGGTGGGTTTAGTTTCCTCTTAGGCAGGTAGGCTAAAACTAATATAGGTGGCCAAATACTAACAACTCATTTGGCAAAACAAATTATCCTTTAGGGAAAGAATATATATCAACCAAAAAGACAACACCATCTGGCCCAGGGCTCGTTAGCCCTGGGTCAGCAGCCAAGCTTTATCAGAGTTAAGTCTGCTTACAAGACATTCTTATCCTCTGCTCCACAAAAGACCTTTCAGCGTTTCAAGACTAGTTAGCTGACTTAAGATCTTAGATTACCTTACCCTCTTTCCAATCCCACCTTACCAAATACAATTATCACCAAATAAATCCCTTAAACCTTTAAGCCTAAGAACTTCAAGTCATTGCCTTACCTCCAATATAAGTCAAGTAAGAGCAACTGTCTGAACATTCCAAAGGCTACAGCTACCAACTCCATTAAGCTACTGGGTCCAAGAAGTGTCATTTCTCCTTCCTGTTTTACCCCATCATTTCACCAATAGGATTACTTCCTTTCTTAGGGCAGGGCCATAGAACCCTGAGCTTAAAGGGGCTTGGCTTTACTGGTGAGGGAGAGTTTCACCTATCACTCTGCCAGCTTGGGTGCAAGATCTTTATTAGATCCACATCCTGTACCCAAACCTAAAGCCTCAGGGGCTGGTCTAATTCTTCCAGTCCTCTCCTGCTCTGCAGCTAGTCCATATATTACAAGGGAGAACTGTGGGAGTAGAAACACAGAAGAAAGACAACTGCTTGAACACATAGGCTGATGGGGATATTATTGGGGATGTAGATGCTAAACAATAACTCTAGTCCAATTATCAATAATATGGAAATAGGTCTCAATCAATGATACATGTAAAACCTAGTGGAATTGCGTGTTGGCTATGGTGGGTAGGGGGAGTTTGAGGAGAGGAAAAGAACTGAATCATGTAACCATGGGAAAATATTCTAAATAAAATTAATTAAAAATTTTTTAAAAAAGAAAAAACTTCTAAATTAATTAATTAAATAAAACATTTCAGATAAAAAATAAAATAAAAAAACCTTACCTTTTGTCTTAGAATTGATATTAATTATTGGCTTTTAGGAAGAAGAGCAGTAAGGTTTAGGCAAGTGATATTGAATGACTTGCCCAGGATTGCACAGGTGAGAAGTATCTGAGGTCAGATTTGAACCCAGTGCCGTCCTTCTGTAGATCTGGCTCCTAATTCACTGAGTCAACTCACTGCTCTAAAGAGGTTAATTTTTAAATACTTAATTTTTTCCTTAGCTACCTGAAAACAACTTTTTAAACCATTTTTATTTTTAATTTTTTAAACCCTTATCTTCCACCTTAGAATCAATACTATGTATTGGTTCCAAGGCAGAAACGTGATAAAGGCTAGGCAATGGGAATTAAGTGACTTGCCCAGGGAAACACAGCTGGGAACTGTCTGAGATCAAATTTGAACCCAAGACCTCCCATCTCCAGCCCTGGCTCTCAATCCACTGAGCTACCCAGCCACCCCCCTTTTTAACCTTTTTTTAAAAGTTTGAACCAAATTCTTATCCACATTCCCTGAGAAAGCAAGCAATCTGATATAGATTTTATATATGTAATAGTATAAAACATCTTTCCACGTAAGTCATTTTGTGAGAGAACACGAACAAACAAAAGAAAAGTGAAAGACATAAAGTGCAGTATAGTATGTCTCGATCTGCATTCAGGCTCCATCAGTTCTTTCTCTGGAGGTGGATGACATTTTTCATTGTGAATCCTTGAGGATTTTCTTGGATCACTGTACTGCTAGGAATAGCTAAGTCATTCATAAATGTTCCTCCTATAATATTGCTTTTACTATGTACAGTGTTCTCCCGATTATGCCCATTTCAATTGGAATCAGTTCATGTAGGTCTTTCTGAAATCATCCCCATCATTTCTTATAGCACAATAGTATTCCATTACAATCATATACCTCAACTAGTTCAGACATTCCCCAATGGATGGACATCCCTTCAATTTTCAATTCTTTTCTACCATAAATGGGAATGCTCAATATATTTTTGTATAAATCGGTCCTTTTCTCTTTTTAAAATCTCTTTGAGATACAGATCTAGAAGTGGTATTGCTGGATCAAAGGGTATGTACACTTCGGGTATAGTTCCAAATTGCTCTCTAAGAATGGTCGGATCAGTTCATTACTCAACCAGCAGTGTATATATCCCAGTATGAGCAGTTTAATTTTTTAAAAACATTGGAAGGCCTGCCTGAAATTACGAAGAGTGAAATGAGCAGAATCCAGAAAATATTATATGTAGCAACAGAAATATTTTTTGAAAAATATGTATGTCCAGAGAAAGAACTGATAAATGGAAACAATTAAGACACAGTTTTATATATACATGGATCTTTTTGTTAAATGATGCCTTTTCTAGTGTGGGGAAAGAAGGGAGGGAAATACTTGGGAATTTTAATGTAACAAACAAACACATTTTAAAAAGAAAAGACCCGGAACTTGATATTAGGAAACTTGGGTTTATAACTTGGCTTTTGTACTTCCTACCTGTGGGACTCTGGGAAAATCACCTCACATTTCTGCCCCTCAGTTTCTTCAACTGTAAAATGAGAATAGATTAAATAATTGCTGAGGTCCTTTCCCATTCTAAATCTATGATTTTATAATCATTTTTAATTATAAAGATACTTTATTTCACCAATTCCATGTAATAAATTTCCACAAAAGTTTTCTGAAGTTACATGACCCAAATTGTCTCCCTACCTCCCTTCCCTCTGTGTTCTCGGAGCTGGCAAGCTATTGAATCTGGGTTATTTGTGTATTGTCATGCAAAACATATTTCCATATTATTCATTTTTGTAAGAGAATAATAAGATTTTATTTTCTAATGAGATTTTTGAAGATCAAAATTGTATTATAAGTGTAGGTACAGAATTTATTTGCTTATTTGAAGGGAGTAGCCTTGTGATTGCATCCATATAGGGAACTCCAGGTGAGCAAATTCTCTATCACTGAACATTAACAACTGTTCTGCAACTCAGTTTTAGAGGTATACTTGGAAGTCCTGGCAGGCTAAATTCCTTGCCCAAGGTCATATAGCTAACATGTGTTGGAGGAGAAACTTGAATCCAGATCTTCCTATATCTGCATCACATCACCCTCTTCACCTAAAGAGATGACATTTTAGCCCTGTTTGTTTCATTAGTATAGGTGCCATTTGTGTGCCAGCTTTACAGTGCTATCTATGTAAATGTCAGTGACTACTTACACTGCTTCCTCAGAAGACTGTTATGTGAAAAAAGCCATTGGCAAACCTTCAAGTGCTACAGTTATTGTTATTGTTATGGGCTATTTTGGTCATATTAGGGATCTATATGCCTCTGAGGTTGATGTCAAGGAGGATAGCTGTGACATCACATATATTGTCCCTATGAGCTGCTTGCTGGTCAAAAGATAATTTCGTTTTGAAAGCACCACACCACGGGTTGATGTTGGGAAGGCTTAAGTTGATGGCTTCTTAGAGAAGAAGAAAGACACTTTGATCTCCCCTGTGCCAATCTGGTTTCACAGGTTGTCCTTACATGCAAGATGAATAAATGTCGTCGAGAAGTTGTATGCTTTACATCATAGCAACTGGTCAGTTCAATTAAAAAAAAGAAAATTTAATAAATGAAGAAAAAGTAGCCAGTAAACTAAGGGCCATGATGCTTGTTTGGATTTTTTTAATTATGTGGAGACAGTGTGGGATGGTGGATAAGTACTGACATTTGTACCAGATATACAAAGATTCAGCACAATAGTCCCTGTCCTGAAGAAACTTACGTTCAACCAAGAAGATATAACACGTACAAGATGAACAAGTACAGAAAATTGGAGTTGTTAAGATCTGAGTTCTACACAGAAGAAAAACAAATAACTTATTATTTATTTATATGGGTACATGATTTGGGGTTTTGGTTTTAAAACATTGTTCTATTGCAAAAATGAATAAGATAGAAATAGGTATAAGTGATAACATTTGTATAACCCAATGGAAGTACTTAGTGGATCCAGGAGGGGTTAGGGAAGAGGGGAAGGAAAGAAAATGAAATATGTAAACATGGAAAAATATTAAAAAAATTTTTTTTAAAGATCTGAGTTCTGGAGAACCATATTCACAGAGATATATACACTGTGGCACAATCGAATGTAATGGACTTCTCTACTAGCAGCAATGCAATGATCCAGGACAATTCTGAGGGACTTATGAGAAAGAACACTATCCACATCCTGAGAAAGAACTGTGGGAGTAGAAACACAGAAGAAAAACAACTGCTTGACCACATGGTTCAATAGGGACATGATCGGGGATGTAGACTCTAAACGATCACCCTAGTGCAAATATCAGCAATATGGAAATAGGTCTTGATCATGTAAAACACATGTAAAATGTAAAAAAACACATGTAAAACACAGTGGAATTGTGCGTCAGCTAAGGGAGGGGGGAAGGAAAGGGGAGGGAAAGAACATGAATCTTGTAACCGTGGAAAAATATTCTAAATCAATTAATTAAATAAATTTTTTTAAAAAGATCTGAGTTCTAATCCCAGTCTTACCACCTATTAGTTATGTGACCTTGTCCAAGTTACTTTATCTAACTGAGCCTCAATTTCCTCACTTGTAAAATGACATGATATTTGTCTCTGTGTAGATCACAGAGTTGTTGTGAGAAACAAATGAAAGCAGTTTAAAAAGTATTAATAAATTATATATATATATAACTTGTATGAAAATCCTTATGTGATTCCTTTTTGTTTACAGAATTTCAGAATTGGTGTATGCTAATTAGACTGATGATCAGTAGAGTTTGATGTGAGAAATTCTGCCATGACACCCTGCCTTTCCATAGTTGGTCTTCGCTATTGACTAATATATTGCTGCAATTCCACCTTTAGGCTTCCTCTGGGTCTTGGAGGCTTTGGAGACTTTTAGAATTAATTATTAAAATGAAAATACATGGGAGAGGTGTAACTCCTTGAGTCATTAAGGATTAGCATCTTGTGTGAAATAAGTGCTTTATACAGGATTGACTCAGATCCATGGAATCAGAATCATGGGGTTGGAAAGAATATCTTCTAGTTCAACCACATACCTAAACAGAAGCCCCCTCTGCAACGTTCCTGCCTCTGTCTAGTGATGTGGAACACTCCGCGATATCACTGTTTCCTCTTTTAGATAGTCTTTTTAGACAAAAGTTTTTCCTTATGGTAGCTTAAGTCCCTATTTACAATGTCTACTCATTATTTTGAATTCTGTCCTCTAGGGCCAGGCAGAACAAGTCTGATTCATCTTCTATAAGTGAGTCCTTCAAATATTAAGAACTATTTGAGAACAATGGATCCATTGCTCAGTAAGACTTCTAAGTGCCTGCTGCTTGCTAGGCATGGGGACTCAAATACAAAGGACGAAATAAAGCTTTGTGAAAATAGGCCAGATCATTAATTTGGGGGGTTAGAGTGGGTGTCTATGGATGAGAAGAGTCAGGAGAGAGGACTTTAAAGAGTAATTGGGTATAGGAATCCTGAGGCTGAAATGCTAAAGGTATCCTCTTCATAAATGCTAACAAGTAGAATACAATGATCATTTTATGAGTGTATGGTAGTAGTTGGGGAGGACTAAGAAGCACCAGCTATCCCATATGGAGCACATATGGAGAGCAGTGGTGTTTTTCTTCCCAGAGTTGCCTTTCATTGCTTTGGGGCTGTTGCCTCCTAGACTTACACACAGTAGGACATACTAGTTTACGAGGAATTTACCTGGAGGCTTATGCTTTGGAGGGAAGAGGAGAGAGATGAGCAAGGAGGGTAAGTGAATCAGAATCACAGAATAATAATCTTTGAGATCAGTTTACACCTGACCAGGAATCTCTCCAAACAACCCTGTTTCTGCCTGAAGCTCTTCAGTGGCCAGAACTCATAATCCCCAGGACAGCCATTGCACTTTTGGACAGCTCAACTTGTTAATGTTTTCCTTATGTTAAGCACAAATCTCCATCTCTGTAGCATATGCCTAATATTTCTGTTTCTTCTGTCTGGGGCTGAGCAAAACAAAGTCTAATCTAGCTTCTACAAAAGAGCTTTTCAAATACTTATAGGCAACTACCATGTCTACGTTAACATTCTCTACTGGATTTCTCTATCATAAACAACTCCGGCTTTTTCATTTGATTTAAAAAAAAAAAAACAACAAAAAACAACCTTACCTTCTGCTTAGAATTGATACTAAGAATTAGTTCCAAGGCAGAAGAGTGGTAAGGATTAGACAATTGGGGTTAAGTGACTTGCCCAGAGTCATAGAGCTAGGAAGTGTCTGAGTCCAGATCTGAACCCAGGACCCTCTCTTCTCCAGACTCAGTGCTCCATCCACTGAGCCACTTTCTTCATGCCCTTTGATTTTCCTAGGATATGGGCTCACCATATGATTTTGTGGCCCACCTAGTGACACACTTCTGGATTTGCTCCATTTTGACAGTATACCTCCTAAAACTTCCAAGAGTTAAACATCCTACTCCAGAAGACATTTGACCAAGGCAGAGTAGAAGACTAACATTGCCCTCATTCTACTTACTGCACTTCTTTGTGATGAAGACTAAAATTGATTGAACTTTTCTATTTACCAGGGCTTATTGCTGACTCACACAAAATATTGCAGAAGTATACTTCCTTTATCTTGTCTTTTTGTGATTTTTTTAAACATAAGTCAAGGACCTTACCCTTGTTCCAATTAAATTTCTTTTGTTAGGTCTTTTTGAATACTGATTCTACCATCCAATGTGTTAACTATTTCTTTTGTTTTGGGATATATGCAAACTTTAAAAACTTTTTTTAATTTTTTTCAGGTTTTTTTGACATTTTAGAATACCAGTTCTCTCCCTTTCCATCCTCCACCACAAGATGGTGGATAGTCTCATGTAGATTATATCCATACTTTCATGTAATACATATTTCTCATAGTCATGATAGCAGTCACATATCATGCGTACAATAGAAATCTCATGAAGGAAATATAGAGGAAGATGGCATGATTTGGTCTGCACTCAGACTCCAACAATTCCTACTTTGGCTGTGGATAGCATTTTCATCACAAGCCCCTTGTGGTTATCTTTGAGACTTGTTCTTTTGTTAATGGTTTAGTCCTTCACTGGTAATCATTGTATACTATTTCTATTACATTGTTCTCCTGCTTCTGCCCAAGTCACTCTGAATTAGTTAAAATAAATCTGTCCAGGTTTTTCTGATGCAAATTTGATAAGTATGCCTTCTTTGCTTTCATCCACGATTCAGTGCAAATAAACATTTCTTACATGTCTTTGACTGGCAAGGCACATGATATGCACTGAAAATACAAAGGCGAAAATGGAAACTATACTTGCCAAGGTGTAGCCAAAGGGCTGAATTGAATGAAGTGATATTTAATGTGGAATAAGGATAAATGTAAAGTTCTAGTAGGGTTAGACTCACTGAGTTTGAGTTTACATTCTACTGAATAAGAATGTTAAGAAAAATGTTGAATTGAAGGAAATGATTGATCACTTGATATTAAAATAAAAGACAAAGTTCAGATACATTTAATGGGGAATAAGGATAAATGTAAAGTTCCATTAGGGTTAGAAGCAATGAGTTTACATTCTACTGGATAAGAATGTTAAGAAAAATGTTGAATTCAGGAAGTAACTGATCACCTGATATTGAAAGAAAAGACAAAGTTCAAATAATTTAACCAATAGTGATTTCATTTTCCTTAAATGTTCTAGGATACTTTTTCTGGATCTTTGTTATATTTCCTGGTATTATATTTATCTCATGTTGTTTGATCCCAGACTCCAGGAGATTGTAGCTCCTAGGGAGGAACCCCCTTTTGCCAATGTATACCTGTAACTAACAGTCTAATAGAGTTGCCTGAGTTACTGAGAGAGAAGTTAAGTGACTTACCCAGAGTAACATAGCTGATTGGGGTCAGAAGTAGAACCTGGATCTCCGTCTTCCTGACTTTGACATTATCTCTAATCCAATATTTTACCCTCCAATATTTTTCTGCAAAGCATCTGGTTGGTATGATTTCCCAGGCCATAGCACTAGTGATAGGTTCAAGAGCTAGAATATTTTTTATACCACCATTCATTTATCCACAGATCAAATAAAGTATACTTCTTGGGAATTGATTTATTTGTCTGAGATGCGAACATTCACAAGACAATGTATGACATTTCACAGTTCATGTACAAGGAAATCAGGAGCAGAGACTGAACCTCTACTTTTCCCTACTGACTTCTAAAGGAAGTCACTGTCACTGAAAAGAAATTCACCATAGTTATGAAGGTCATTGGAACTCTGCTTTGAACAATGACATATTCAAGAGCCAGAATGCTCAGCATGGCCACTCCCTTCTCCAAGTGCTCTTCCATCTTATATTTCTCCTTTTATTTTCTATAGGAATTCTGGTATGGGCTGTGTTGGTCAGGACAAGCTATGGAGCAGCCCTTTGCCTCTCATGAGGCCCTTTTATAAATGACTTGGATCCTGCTGAACCTAGAGTCTTTCTGAGGGCAGGGTTGTATTCTCTCTGCTCCACAAAACACTTGTCTCCTTTGATTTAAGCCACTGTTCTTTCCAGGGAAATTTAATTTTCAAATAAAAAACATGTTTTTCTAACTAAAGGGAAGCTTGTGATTGTGCCAACAAATATTTGGTTTTGAAAGTAATTCTTCATCAGCTTCAAAGATCAACCGGGTAATAAAATTTGTTTTTAGGACAAAGGACAAAACATGATACCCAGATGCCCAGAGTGTGTGTTTGGCCCTCATTCTGTGTTCCTTTCTGCCCCCAAAACTTGGCAAGTGGAACTGAAAGTTTGACATAATTTTCACATATTTTCCAATCTGAAGGGCAAGGTAGGGCTGGGTGGTGGGAGCTGGTCCATGTAAATTGGGAGGGACTAAAACAAATATCGTGGCAGTCTGGGTCTCCACACACAAACCAGTTTGCAAAATAAAACCACATTGGGATTCAATCCAATGACTGGCTACTTTGAAAACAATGGGACTAATAACCAGTTGGGAAGAATTGAGCTGTTGTTGTTTTGTGCTATTTTTTCCCCTAAACCGATTTATGCCCAAAGACACAGTTGAGCCAAGGTCAAGGCATTCATTGGTCATAGACAGGGTTTCAAAATGGCTCCCATTGTATCTTATTGCCCACAACTGACTTTGGACCTTCACTGTAGTACACTTCAATATTAGTATATAGCCCCAAGGACCATAAAGAGAATAATTTCTTGGTATTAAGATGAGTGCATTTATAAAAAGCAATATTTTGAAATGTCTTTATTTTTCCCCTACTACATATTGTTCCATAAGAAAATCCCTACCTTGCCTAATTCTAGTTCCAGCCCTAAAACCCAGCAGTGTACTCTTTAGATAGGATAATTTATTTCCTGCAATTAGACTTGAAAGAGATATGATTTCCTATCCTACAAACTCCATTTCCTTCCTTCCTTCCTTCCTTCCTTCCTTCCTTCCTTCCTTCCTTCCTTCCTTTCTTTCTTTTCTTTCTTTCTTTCTTTCTTTCTTTCTTTCTTTCTTTCTTTCTTTCTTTCTTTCTTTCTTTCTTTCTTTCTTTCTTTCTTAACCCTTACTTCCTCTCAGTATCAATTCTAAGACAGAGGAGCAGCAAGGACTAGGCAATCAAGGTTAAGTGACTTTCCCAGGGTCATACAGCCAGAAAGTATCTGAGACTAGATTTGAACCCAGGTCCTCCTGACTCCATGTTGGCTTTCTAACCATTGTGCTACTAGACTGCCTCTAAACTCCATTTTCTAGAGAGGACAATTACCTAATTTAGAGTCTTATTTTAAAAATCTTCCACATTTGTACATCACTTTCAAAACAACTTCAGCTGTATTATTTCACAATAACTTGTGAGGTAGATCTATTAGGTATTATTATCCTTTTCAGTGAAGAGACTGAGTCCCAGAGAAAGTAAGACACTAATTTCAGTTAATCAAAAGGTAGGTCAACAAGTATTTAAGAAGTGCTTTTATTATTGTTTGTTGTCCTTTGTTTTTGTTTTTAAAACCATTGCCTTCTGTCTTATAATCAATATTGTGTATTGGTTCCAAGGTGGAAGAGTGGTAAGGGCTAGGCAATGGGGGCCAAGTGACTTGCCCAGAGTCACACAGCTAGGAAGTGTCTGAGGCTAGATTTAAACTTAGGACCTCTTGTTTCTAGGCCTGGCTCTCAATCCACTGAGTCACCTAATTGCCCCCTATCCTTTGTTTTTGAAGAAGACCATTGGCATCATGGAGTGGTGTCCTGACCTGGGCATGAATTGGATTTAAGTGAGACAGTTGTACATCATAAACCTCACTCTCTCTTCCTGAGACATCAAAGTCCAATGGCAAGACAAAAGACAAAGCAATTGCTTATAGCCTGGGATGCAGTAGATGACTTTGGCATCTTTGATGTCTGCCCAGGCTCTAAGTACGCCATAGAATCTGCTTTAGTCACCTTCATGGCCGTTGGTATGAATTTTTCTCATCTACCCATTCCCCTGGGGAAAGTCTTCACAGTCTTGGGGTACACATCCCTCTAACCCACCAACAGGTTTGAGATCTATTGATTACCTTTGACCTGGTTTAGCCCATTCACCAAGACAAGACAATTTTGTCTGAGTATGGCCTCTGCACACACAAAAGCTTCTTGGAGCCACAGGTGAGAGTTGGGCAAAAAGTAGATGCCAAAGGTAGATGAGGAACCCTGAAAAAGACTCACAAGCCCTCACACCAGGGCTGCTAGTCCTCCTGGAAGGCCCCGTATACCCTATATGCTATATGCCATATTAAGTGCTGGAAGTTCACAGAAAAGCAAAAATGCAGTCTTTGCCCTTAAGACCCAATGTTCTGGTGGAAGAAAAATGTAATTTGTTAGGTACATAGATAATCTTTACAGAACACATGGAGGCAATCTGAAAGAGGAAAGCACTACCAGTTTGGGGAATCAGAAAAGACCTCTTGCAAATGATGGCATAGGAGTTGAGTATTGAAGAAAGTTAGGGAGCTAAGAGGCAAAGCATTTCAGGCACATGGAATGGGAGATGAAGTGATATGTTCAAGAAAATGCAAGTATGGGGGCAACTAAGGGGCTAGTGAATTGAGAGCCAGGACTAGAGAAAAGAGGTCCTGGGTTTAAATGTGACCCTGGGCAAGTCACTTACCCCAATTGCCTAGCCCTTAGCATTCATCTGCCTTGGAGCCAGTATTGATTCTAAGACCAAATGTAAGAGGTTAAAAAAAAAGAAAAGATTTATAAAGTATTCTCTTCACAAGTTCATGTTCCAACCCCTTATTCTCCAGCACTGCTCGAAGCATTGTCTGGAGCAGACACGGGCCACATCCCATGATGGCCTTGGCTGAATGCTGAGCCAGAACTTCTTCCACAAAACTGGTGGATATTTTTAGTGCTGTGGAGGTAAAAAAAAATTACCATACAGTCATGCCACTAACCTACCTTAGGAACATCAATCCTAGCCAATGGGATGCACTTGTTGACTAAGACAGACATGTTGGACAATATTGGGAATTGCTAAGGAGGAGGGGGCATCTTGGTGACTCAATGGATAGAAAATCTGGCCTAGAGATGACAGATCCTGGGTTCAATTCTGGCCCCACTATGACCCAGACACTATGTGACCCTGAGCAAATCACTTAACTCCAATGCCTATCCCTTACCAGTCTTCTGCCTTGGAACCAACACGAAAGAAAGAAAGAAAGAAAGAAAGAAAGAAAGAAAGAAAGAAAGAAAGAAAGAAAGAAAGAAAGGTTAAGTAATTTTTCCAGGGTCACACATCCATTATGCCAGAGGCAAGACTTGAGCTCAAGTTGTTCTGACTTTGAGACTGGTTATCTAGTCCAAGAAGACAATTGAGAAAATATTAATCTCTCCCTACTCAGGTACTTGATTCCTCATTCTTAAAGATTTAGGAAAATAATCTGTATTGGGGTATCTTTGGCAAATGTATCAGAAAGGACAAAATGTGTTTTCACAAATGATAATATATATCAGATCATGTAATACTACTGTCAAGTGACCTAATTATCTGAAATGTACAAAGAATATAAGATTCNTCTCTTCCTCATTGCTGCCTTTCTTCCCTGTCTATCTCTGTCTCTGTCCCTCTCTTTAAAAAAAGAAGAAAAAGAAAAGGAAGGAAGGAAGGAAGGAAGGAAGGAAGGAAGGAAGGAAGGAAGGAAGGAAGGAAGGAAGGAAGGAACTGCAAGTAGGCAGCTACATCATAGAATTTGCAAAGGGATTAGGGCAAAAGATGTCTGGAAAGGTAGGAAGAGGCCAAAGGATGAGAAACTTTCATTGCCAAATAGAGAACTTTATATCTGATCTTGGAAATAGTAAGTAACCAAGATCTTTGAGAGCTTAGAGGGAGTAACATGGTGAAACTGATGCTTTAGAATAATGATTCTCAAACTTTCTGATCTCGGGGCTTCTTTATATTTTTTAAAAAATTATTGGGAACCCCTAAAGAAATCCTGTTTATATGGGTTATATCTGTCAATATTTACCATGTTAGAAATTAAAATATCTTAGTATTATTGTGAAAATTGTTTTGATTTCACAGATTTCCTAAAAGGATCTTGGGAACCATGGCGGTGGGGGGGCAGTGTCCCCAGACTACATCTTAAGAATGATTGCTTTAGAGAAACATTTTGGCAGTTTAATGGAGGATGGATTAGAATGAGGAAAGACTTGAGAGAGGGAGACCAATTAGAAGGCTATTGCAGTAATCCAGTTGAAAAGTGATGAGGGCCTGAACTTAGGGCTGTGGTATATGAATAGAAGGAAGCATATATAAAAGATATCATGAAGATAGAAATGGCAAGATTTGTCAATGGGCTGGATATGTGGGATTAGTGTGAGTAAAGAGGACATTAAGATAATGAGGAGACACAAAACATGAGGAGTCACTGTATGACTTGGGGTAATGATACCCTCAAAAATAATAGGGAAAACACAAGGTTACAATAGTCTTTTACAACTGTGTGTTATATGTCTGTTCTGTTTCACAGACCTACTTTTCTATGTCTTAGCCAGTACTTGATAGTTTTGATCATTACTATTTTATAATAAAATTCAAAATCTTATACTGCTAAAACTCCTCCTTTTACATTTTTTTCATTTATTCCTTTGATATTCTTTACTTTTTGTCTTCCCAAATGAATTTTGTTATTATTTTTTTAGGTAAATAAAATATTTTTTCAGTAATTTCTAGGGTCTCCTCTACCCACTTTTCTCCAGGGGAGACTTTGATGCCTGCTGGGAATGTAGCACAAGGCTAACTGCTCTGCTTTTTTCAGAGAGGTGGGATGCTAAGATAGAATTATTTTTATCTATTTGCTCCCCTAGACTAAATGTTGTTAGTCTAGGGCGGAGTTAGTGAAGATGTGGCACTGTAGAGCTGGCACTGGGGGCAGGGGGGAGGCTGCTCCTTCTCCCCTCTTCTTAGCACCTGAGGACATCTTTTTGCATGCCCCACTCCTCTGTGAAGCCACCCAAGGGGAGCACTTCTTCAGCTCTCCCAGGTAATGCAGGGGCTCTCAGACAGCTTGAATTTGCCCTCTGGGCATTCAAAGTTGGAAAAGGCTTGCCAAAGCTGGCTTAGGGGAAATAATTTTTAGTTCAAGCCACTCTTCTGTTCTCTATTCCTTAACAGGAAAGGTGTTTCCAAAAGCTATATATCTAGGACCTATCTCCCTTTTCCCCAAATACCAGCCACACAAGTTTACATCTAACAAATGACTAATAAACTCATTTATTCAATTTGAAAGCCAACAGAATTCAGAAAGCTTATGCAAATGAAGCATACCAGATAATGCAATGGGAGCAAAATTTTTACATTCAACCAAGAGAGAGTCCCAGTTCTTACCCATGTAGAAATACCTTGAAATTTCTTGTTCAGTAAGAAAGGATTAGGGATATAAGGGAGTTGCTGACTTCTTTCCATGTTGGCTTCTTTCTGGAGGCTTTTTCTCCCTTTAGGAATCTCTTTCTGAAGATAATTGGAACTCAAATGTCTTCAGCAATTCTCAAAGCTGAAAACCAGAAGATATAAATCTTTCTTCTTCCCAAACTCTCCAATTCCACCTCCCTTTCATGCATGGAGCATTGAGTAATCAATCTCTACCAATGAGCAGAGGCTTATGGAAATAGGCTTGAGACCTGGGTTACATAAGGATCCAGGATACCTGGGCATATTTGTAGACACCAAGGAAGGTACAAGAGATGAAAGTTCATTCCAAAGTTCTATATCTATTTATCCTCAAACAACAGTGCCAAGACAAGAGAGCTATAGTCCTATAGTTCACCACAGAATGCTGACCTACTAGTGACTATAGCCACTAGTGACTGACACAAGATCATCTCCAAAGGATCTTCAAGTCTCAAGACTCTACATAAACCCATGGGTTCCCACAATAGGACCCTGCTTTAACAGGGATGTTAAGCAATAGGAAACCTTAATCAGGTCTAATGACTAGTAGGGAGGTGGTGGATCACCCATAGATGCAAGAGAAAGAGTTTTTGGGTACTTTGGTTCTGCCATACTCTCTCTTTCTAATCATGCTGGAACAGATTTGGATTCCAAATAACTTCACAGAATTGAGATTCTTTGTTCATTGAAGTGGTCACCAGCAGCGAGTGGGAGCCATCTACTGGTTTTAATAGCTACCTCTTTGAGGATGAATGAGGAGGTCTTTGTTCACTTGGCTGTCCTATCAGACCAACTCCTATGATACTTAGTGCTGCTAGGTGTGGCCATGTGGGCATTTTCTATTCCTGTTGTGGCCAGCTGCTCAGGAGCATTGGCAAACTGTATGCTGGAGATGTCAAAGATAGTGTTCTGACCAATTTCCAGGGGCATCAGAATGACTGCTGCTACTCTTCTGTACTCCCATAAGTTTTAAAAGAACTGACTTCAAGGGGAAACGCATTGTGTCAAATTCTATCTCTGATGCATGCCAGTTGTGTGACCCTGGGCAAGTCATACAACTTCCCTTAGCCATAGTTTCCTCATCTGTAAAATAACAGACTGGACTAGATGATTTCTGAGACTTCTTTCTGCTCTAGATCTGTGATCTTATGGTCTAATTGTAAAGAGCAAATGCCCATCACCACTGCCATGCCTCCAGGATTGCTATGTTCACATTCATTCTTGACTCACCCATTCCAACCATTGTGACCAAAGATTTAAAACATTAATCTGTTGAACATCAAGAAAGGAACAATTAGAACCTGGATATCCCACCCTTTTGAAATGTTTCTAACTTCTGATTTTTTTCTAATAATTCTAACAAATAATTTTCTAAAATTTTTAAAATAAAATTACTTAAATAATCTTCAAAAAAACTAATAATTTTTAACTAATCCACAGAAGGCAGATTCTGAAAGAATGACCTTGCTTTTATTTATTTTTTTAAACCCTTACCTTCTGCCTTAGAATCAACACTGTGTATTGGTTCCAAGGCAGAAGAGTGATAAGGGCTAAGTGATAAGGAAATGTCTGAGGCCAAATTTGAACCCAGGAGCTCCCATCTCTAGGACTGGCTCTTTATCAGCTGAACCATCTAGCTGCCTCCTATACTATCTGTTTAAAAGCAAGGTCAAGAGGCAGCTGGGTGGCCTCAGATACTTCTTAACTGTGTGACCCTGGACAAGTCACTTAACCCCCATTAACTAGCCCTTACCACTCTTCTGTCTTGGAGCCAATACACAGTATTGATTCCAAGACGGAAACTAAGGGTTAGAAAAAATAAAAGACAGCATGATTTGGTACAGGAGCCAGCAAATTGTGGTCAGAGGACCCATGGCCTCTGCTTGTTTTTGTACAATCTTCAAGCTAAGAATGGTTTTTATATCTTAAATACAGTAAAATTTTATTAAAATATAAAAGCCATCCTATAGCTCACGCCCATTTTTTCAGATGAAGGGCTGGATGTGACCTACAGACCATAATTTACTTATACTTAGTATAGTGATAAAATGTTAGACTCGAGGTTGAGCAGACCTGGCTTCAAATCCTACTCTAGCACTTATAAGCTATATGACTCTTCACAAGCCATTTGATTTCTTTGCACCTCCATTTCCTCATCTTTAAAAATGAAAAAAAAATCAAATCAATGGCCTCTAAAGCCCCCTTCAGCTCTAAATCTATGCTCCTATGATCTATAGATAATGTCCAAGTATGACCCCTAGTCAGAGCATCATCATTTACATTAACTTTCTCCTTTGCAAATATCTTGCTACTCCTAATCTCTTTCTCCCACAATCTTTTCTTTCCTTTTTTCTTTTTGTTACCTTTTCTTTTTATTTTTAAAAATATACAATGTAATTTGTAACATAATAACATAATACATATGATTTGTTATACATACATAGTAAATTATAATTAATTTGCTTATCCAAGAAAGACAAATTCTCACATTAGCTATATCCAAAAATCTATGCCTCTATTCCTCCTTTACCTTTCCCTCCCATCAAGGCAGGTTATATGATGTAGGACTTCATAGTTCCCTGTTCATCATGTTGTGAAGCAAGGCACATATTGCTTACACTATAGAAAATTTCATGGAGGAAATAAAGTGAAGAATGATGTGTTTCAGTCTTCATTCAGATTCCATTTGTTCCTTTGATGGCAGTGGATAGCCTTTTTCATCATGAATCCTTTGAAGCTATTCAGACCCTCTGATAATTTAATGTAGAAGTTGCTAAATCTTGTGATATCCTGATTTTGGCTCCACAATATTTGAATTGTTTCTTTTTTGGTTGAATGCAATATTTCCTCCTTGACCTGAGAATTCAGCTATAATATTCCTGGGAGTTATCCTTTTGGGATCCCTTTCAGGAGATGATAGATGGAGTCTCTCAATTTCTCTTTTATACTCTGAATCTAGAATATCGGGGCAGTTTCCCTTAATAATTCCTTGAAGGAAAAGAAAGCTCTTTTTTTAAATCAGGGCTTTCAGGTAGTCCAATAATTCTTCTCTTATTTCTACTGGATATATTTTCTAGGTCAGTTGTTTTTCCTATGAGATAAATTTCACATATTCTTCTATTTTTTTTCATTCTTTTGACTTTGATTGTTTCTTGATGTCTCAGTCATTAACTTCCACTTGCCCAATTCTAATTTTTAAGGTATGATTTTCTTGAATGAGTTTTTGTATACCTCCTTTTTCATTTGGGCAATTTTACTTTACAAAGAGTTCTTTTCCTCAGTGAATTTATGTACCTCTTTTTCCATATAGCCATTTCTGCTTTTTTAAGAAGTTCCTCTTTTCAGTGCATTTTTTAAATATCTTTTTCTATTTGGCCAATTCTTTTTTAAGAGTTCTTTTCCTCATTGAATTTTTGCGCCTCATTTGTTTTTTAAAATATTAATTTCTTCAGTATTTTTTGTGCCTTCCTTACCAAGCCATTGACTCTTTTTTCATGATTTTCCTGGATCATTTCTTGTCCCAGTTTTCCTTCTATCTCTTTTATTTGATTTTGAAAATCTTTTTTAAGCTTCTACATTTATTGTTTTTGGGCTTAAAAGCAATTCTCATTTCTTGTCCCAATTTTTCTTCTATCTCTTTGATTTTTAAAATCATTTTTAAGCTTCCACATTCATAGTTTTGGGGATCAAAAGCAATTCACATTTTTTCTTGAAGGCTTTGGATGCAATAGTATTGACTTCATTGCTTTCTTCTAAGTTCATATTTTGGTCTTCCCTGTCACCAAAATAACTTTCTATGTTGAGTTTTCTTTTTTGTTGTTGTTTGCTCATTTTCCAGTCTTCACGCCCCCCCCCAATTAAAAAACGGTTAAATTTGGGCTCCGTAACTGTGGTGAAGGGTTTAGGTTCTTTGTGCAGCTGCGTTTAGAGCTGGCACTGTGGATCCATCTGCTTTCAGTTCTTCGAAAGTGGTATGATGTAAGGAGAAGCATCTCCTGGCCTGTGCTCTGGTCTGTGAGTGATCCCATGCACTCTTTTCCACCTTGGAAATGTGTCCAGGGTCCCTACTCCTCTGTAGCTGCAAGTGCTGGTGTATGCTAGTGCTCCTCCTCACTCTGAGACCTTGCCCCAGGACTGCTTCCTGGATCTGTGTATGGGTAATGCATCAGCTTCCAGAGCCAGCAAAGGGACCCCTATAATCTCTTTCTGAGCAGTTATCTGAACTCCCTTATCTTCTGTGGCTGAGAGCTCTGGAAGTCTTTGTTGCTGCTTCAGCTGTGCCCAAGGACTGTTGCCATGGTGAGGTCTGCCTTGGCATGCTGCTTTGTACTCCATCTCCACCCTAGGGTACTAGATCCCTCATGATGGCCTTTTAAGTTGTTTTGGGCCAGAAAATTATTTTACTTCACTTTTTTGTGGGTTATACTGCTCCAGAATTTGTTCTGAGGTATTATTTCTAGTTTTTGGAGGGTAATTTGGTAGAGATCAGATGAGTCTATGTACCTTCTCTGACATTTTGACTCTGACCCCCTTCTCCTCCAAGTTTTTCTTTATCTTCACCCTTATAACATAGCCTGTACTGAAACAACTTACTTAGATTTGGGGTAGGAATAAACATCTGAAGTCATGTAATTTCAGAGTATTAAAACTCAGGGGATCTACAATTGAATAGCTAGAGTCTTTGAGTTCTTATGTGTTTTTGGCCAATAAATGGAATTTTTCAAAATTTCTGCACATTTGCTTTATGAGTAGACTAAATAATACTCCATCTATATGATATGATACTAGGAGGTTGGAGAAGGGCATCCTCTCCAGTACAACTACTATGCCCCGTCAGGCCTAGATACGGGAGATGCTGGATTAAAATCTGACCTTAGAAACTTCCTAGCTGTGAGACCCTGAGCAGGTCACTTAACCGCTATTGCCTTTCCCTTGCCACTCTTCTGCTTTGGAACCAATACCCAGTATTAATTCTAAGATGGAACTTAAGGTTTGCTTTTTTTAAAAGCTACCTATATCCATTTTTTTGAAATTTCATTATTTCAAAATTTAGGTTACTCTAAAGTCCTTTTTTAAAATACAAAGTACCTGAATTGGGGTAGTGGGGAATCATTATATCATTAATGCCCTAGGATAGATGAATTTCTCATTTTGAAGAGTTGGGGCTAGGCTGTCTGAGATGGGGTAAGAGGATACTGGGGGAGGGAAAGGAATACCAAAGCTGGGCCTGAATCATCCCAGTCTTCTGGTTGTTTTGGGTTGATATTAGAATAAATGAAATGCTCATTTGTTATTCAAGAGTTAGATTTAATCAATAAAAATATGCTTCAAGGATAATGAGTTGATTTTGCTGGATGAAGTTCCTCTGCATCCAACCATGCCATCATGGTTTTCTAGCCAAGCCTCAGAGATAGGCTGAAGCTCATTCTGGCTATTTTCACTCACATAACCAAGAAGTGACATACACCATCTTCCCAAGCCCTTAGACCTTGGAGTCCATAGAATCTTGTGGTAGTTTTAATATCGCTTAAGGGAAAGCTATAGCCTAATTTGCATGGGGGCAAGAAGTAATAATTTTGCTCCCACCACTGAGTAATTTTGATAAAGAAAATGTAAGCCCCTCTTTTTTTTCTTCACTGACTAGCCTTGAAAAGAGAAGAAAAAATGACTCTGTTGAGAGCATTTGGATATAGGTAATAGAGAAGGTTAGTGATGTAAGTTATGTACTCCATGTAGCAAAAGGAATATGGAGTATGGACTCAGAGGAATCCAGAACTGGATTCAGGTCTTTTCCAGCTCTAACAATCTTAAAATTACTATTAATATTGTGTTAATTCTTTTGGCAAAAGATGACCCTGAACCATGACAATTCTGTTTATTATGTTTTAGGAGAGGCATTGTGGTATATCAGAATGAATGTTGGACTCATGTTCTGAACACCCAAGTTCTAATTCTGTATCTTCACCTTCTTACCTGTGTGATCTTGGGAAAGTCACTTATCCTTTCTGGGTCTCAATTTCCTAAACTGGAAAAAGAAGGCTTGGACTAAAATGATTTCTATGATCTCTTCTAACTTTGATACTAAGTCAGGAATGCTCAGCTCATTGTCTACTGAACTGAATCAAGCAGTTTCACCTTATACAGGAGGAAAGTGGTTACAAGTATCTAGAAAAGGAAAAGATTTGGCAAACTCCTCACAACTAAATGGTATAGGGGTGTCTGTGGGATGAAAAATGGAACATTTCTCCAGGCAATAGGATTAATGACTGGGACTGACTTCTCAGATGTGGATTGCAGATTGAATGAATTGCAAAGAAGAAATCCTCATTTTTATGGCTCCAGCAAGAATTAAAGAACTCCAGAATGGATGAGTCTCAATTTTTTTGTGTAGGACTAGAACAGAATAAGGAGCAAAGGAAAGCAATAATTTACTAAAATTGCCTTAAATGGGTAAATTTTAATGCTCTCTCTTTTCTCCCAAGACGATTAGACTCACCAATAATACTTAGATCTGGAAACAGGGATTTTCATTCTTTGAAACAGTTTTCTGCTAAGAATATATCAAAGAGGATGTGTGTGTGTGTGTGTATGTGTGTGTGTGTGTGTGTGTGTGTGTACTTAATTCTGGTTCCATTGGCCCTTGTTTTCTTTTTCCTTTCCCTTTTTTTGTACTTTAAAAGAATCTTTTGGGGAAATGATTGCAATCTGGATTTCAATGATAAATGATGGAACTAATTAAATGTGAACATAGAGAAAAAATTCAGTGAACCCATTTTCTCTGTGGATATTATTTCCTTCAATGACTTTTAAAACCAATGCCTGTGCATATCCTACAATATTGGTTTTTCATAGCACATCAAGAATTTTTCTTCTCAATCAATCAATTATTCTGTCAACAGCACTTATTAAGTGCTTACAGTGTGCCAAGCTCTGTGCTAAGCACTGTGAATACAAACACAAGCAAAAAAGAGTCCCTGCCCTCAAGAAGCTTACATTATAATGGGGAAGAGAGCACATAAAAGCATACTGAAGTAGAGGAAAGGATAGAAGATGGTATTGGGCAACTGGGAGTGATAAAGAAGTCTGCTAAGAAAATGAGTTGTCTGCATGAGAAAACTATTCATGTAGTTTATGACAAGGTGTCACTTAGAAGCAGGTACCACTTAGCTCTTTATTCACAGAAATGTTTGGTTAGTGAACTGGCAGAGAAAGTCATCACTAAAATCCTCAGTAGGTTCCTGAGAGGTTCTATGTCATTTGAGTCTCAGTAAATGTAAATGACCAATTATTTTTTAAATAAAGGATGCAATATTTTAGATGATTATAACTACACTGGTTTAAGTTTGGTTTGAGCCCTCATTTGCTTTATTAGGTTATTCAAATTCATCTACTATCTTGATGATAGAATAAGCAAGAACCACTCATTGAAACAGTAAAATGTTTCATTGGAACAGAATTGCAAGACAAAGCAAAAGAAAAGGTTTCTCATCATCGATTTCTGAAAGAGTACAACCTTACCCTTGATCTCCACAACAGCCAAGGAAAATACTTTGCTAAGCCTGTGAAATGGGGAAACATTTCTTGAGAAGACCTCTTTCTGCTCTTTGATTGAAAATAAGAGAAACAGAAACCTTTAGCATAAGTATCCTTAATTGATGCTTGGAAGACTGTGCCTGTTGGTACATTTTTTCACCTTGAAACCATATTTTCTTCCCTCACTTTGTTGAGTCTCAGGAATAAGTCAGGATTCTTGGATTGCATAACAGTGCCATTGCAATCTCAGATGCCCCTTCCTTAAATTTTGTGCCTACCTTCCCTTCTTCAGAGTTTTCCTATTATTTCTACATGACACAAGCACACAGTTTCATGGGAAATGCCATCCTGGTAACATCTAAGAAGATTTTTAGAATGTAGTCTATTTCCCACCTTCGCCATACTTGCTATTTTGGAGCACTCATACCACAAGAAAGGATTTTTTTTTATTTTGATGTTTTTTACCAAAACTAAATTACACAGAGAAAATTTTATTAGCGAAGGCTACAGAATTAACCAGTAACAGATTTGGGCACTGAACCTTTGGTCACCTACCCCAGAGTACAGTGATACCATAACACACTGCTTCTTTTGAGGGTCAGTAATCCAGTAAATTAAGGGTTCTGGGTACTTTTGAACTACTGAACCCAAACTGAATGTTTTTAAATGATGAGAATTCAATGTGGTATTCCCTCTGGGTTCTCCTCCTAATTCCCCCCCCAAAATGGGTAGCCTGAGCCCCCAGGAGAAGTTTCTATTTCTCTATCCAGAATTCCAAGGATAACCCTAAGAAGTAGGTAGGATAGGTTTTCTCTAGTATTATAGCTTATGACCCCTCTCTACTGTGTTCCTCTTCAAAAGCCAGCTAGAACACAGAGAGTATATGTGGCAAATGCATAAATTCACAGTTTCATTATTGGAAATCCTTTTCTCACTTTGTAAGGTCCTCAGTTCACTCAACATTCTTCTGGACTCCTATAAGAGTTCTTTTGTCATAAGTTTTAAAATATGTTTTATTGGTATTTTCTATTTCTTATATTACCATAGTCTTCTCACTTATTCCTCTCTCCCCACCCCCACTTCTAGAAAGTCATCCCAAATGATAAATGACATTTTGAGAGAGGGGGAAAAATCTATACAACTGATCAAAACATGGAAAAAACCCCAAATATGCAATATGCAATCAACTTGAGCTTGCTACTTCCACAAAGGGGTACATTAGGGGTGTCTTCTCATATTTCTTCATTCAAGTCCTTTATAATTTTGTTAGCATTACTTTTGATTTTTCGGTGTGTTTTTCTTTCCATTTATGTTGTAGTTACTGTTTATGTTATTTCCTTGGCTCTTCTTTCTTCACTCTACATAAGTTCGTGTAGATATTTCCATGCTTTTCTGTATTTATCACAGTTTTTATAGCACAATAATATTCCATTACATTCATGTTCCACACTTTGTTTCCATTTCTTATCTGATGGATATCTACTTTGTTCCTAACCCTTAACTATCAAAAAAAAGTGCTGCTATAAATATTTTGGATTATATGGAAATTTTCCTCTTATTGATGACTTCCTCAGGGCATAAGTCCAGTAATGGAGTCTTTGGTTCAAAAGATATGAACATTATAGTTGTTTTATTTGTATAGTTTCAAATTACTTTTCAAAATAATGGTACCATTTCAGAGCTCCACCAAGAATGTATCAGTGTGCCTATTTTCCCACAACTTCTCCAATATTGACTATTGTCATTTTTTTGTCAATTTTTCTAATTCATGTAGGGGCATAAAATTTCAGGATTGTTTTGATTTACACTGCTCTTGTTGTTGTTGATTTGGAACTTTCTTCCATGTGATTATGAATATTTTGCAGTTCTTTCGAGAATTCTTTGCTCATAATCTTTGACCATTTATCTATTGGGGAATGATAATTAATTATGTATATGTTTACATTAATTGTTTGTATATCTTGGATACCAAACCCTCATCAGAGTAATTTTATAAGAAGATTTTTTTATTTAATCACTTCCCATTTTGTCTTAGATGCATTCATATTTTCTGTGAAGTTTTTTCAGGTTCAAGTACCCAAAGTCACATATTTTACCTTTTTGTAATTGCCTCTTTATCTTGCTTAGGTAAGAATATATCTCCTGTCCATAGATGTGAGAGGTATATGATCTATTTCTCTTCTAATTTTTAAAATTATTTTATCTTTAATATTAAGGTCTTATATCTATTTAGAGTATTATGGAGTATGGTATAAGATGTTGGTCTAAGATTAATTTCTGCCAAATAGCTTTCCAGTTTTTCCAGAAGTGTTTTTTTCTAATATGAAGTTTTTCCCTAAGTAATTTATATTTTATATTTTATCAAACACTAGGCTGTTGAGTTCTATTATTTCTGATTATCTCTGGTCTAGTCTGTTCCATTGATCTATCTCTCTAGTCTTTAAATACTAGATGATTTTGATGATTGTTGCTTTACTATATAATTTAAGGTCTGAATGTGTTATTCTTCCTTTGTCCATTCTTTTCATTGTTTCCTCTGATATTCTAGATCTTTTGATTTTTCAAATAAATTTTGTTATTTTTTCAAGTTTTGTAAAATATTTCTTTGAAAATTTAATTACTATAGTATTAAAAGTATAGATTGATTTTGGTAGTATTGTTATTTGTTATGTTAGCACAGCCTAACCATGAGTATTGAATATTCCTCTGGTTATTTAAGTTACTCTTTCTTTCTTTTTTTTGTTTTTTAAACCCTTACCTTCCATCTTGGAGTCAATACTGTGTATTGGCTCCAAGGCAGAAGGAGTGGTAAGGGCTAGGCAATGGGGGTCAAGTGACTTGCCCAGGGTCACACAGCTGAGAAATGTCTGAGATCAGATTTGAACGTAGGACCTCCTGTCTCTAGGCCTGGCTCTCAATCCATTGAGCTACCCAGCTGCCCCCTCTTTATTTTGTTAAAGGACACTTTGTTAACAAATCTATTCAGATATTTAGTATGCTTTAGTATATTGATCTCCAGGTTATCTTATACATTTTTGTAGTTATTTGAAATAAGATTTTTTTTCTTTTTTGTTTTGTTGTTACTATATTGAAATATTTTGTTTAGATATTATATAGAAATGCTGTTGATTTAAAAAAATGTTTATAGCCTGAAACTTTGCTGAATCAATTATCTTGATTGGTATCTTTGCTGATTCCCTAGGATTTTCCAAGTAAACCATCATATCATCAGCATACAAGGATAGTTTTATATGCTCTTTATCTATTTTTAAGCCTTTAATTTCTTTCTTTCATCTTACTGCCATTGCTAATATTTCCAAACTATATCAAATATAGAGAAGGCATCTTTGCTTCATTCTTATATTTATTGAAAAATGTTCTTGTGTATCCCTATTTCACATGAGGGATGCTTTTGTTTTAGATAGATGCTTTTTGTGTATTACAAACATCTATATTTTGTTAACATAACAAGGAGATTCTTTGTTGAAGAAATCTATTTTTAATATTTAAATTTAAATCTATTTCTAAATACATTTTTAATATTTAACATGAATGTGTTGATTGTTTTTCTTCTTTGCATCCCTGGTATAGATTCCATTTCATCATAATGAATAATTTTTTGGATAAATCTTTATAGTATGTTTGATAGGATTTTGTTTAAAATTTTAGGTCAATTTTTATTAATGATATTGGTCTAAAGTTTTCTTCCAGTGTTTTATCTTTCCCTCATTTAGGTATTAGAACTATATTTATGTCATAAAAAGATTCTAGTAGAGTGCTTTATCAATTTTTGAGAATAATTTGTGAAGTATGAGTGCTAACTGTTCTGTAAGAGTTTGATGGAATTTTCCTGTGAATTCATCAGGATCAGAAGGTTTTTTCCCCTTTTAGTACTTCTCTTACTGTTAGATCTATTTCCTTTTCTGAGATTGGGGTTTTTAGTATCTCTATTTGATCTCTGAAGAGTTTGCATATTTTATACTTTTCAAGGTATTTCTCTATTTCTTCTGACTTCTCATTTGTTAGTTTAAAACTGTGCATAATTTGCTCTGATTATTCTTTTTTACTTCTTTTGTTTTTTCTGTGGTTTCATCTTACTCATTTTCTATTTTATTGACTTGATTTCCTACTCTCTTCTTTTTAATCAGATTATTTAAAGGTTTATCATTTTTTATTAGGCTTTTTCCAAAGCTTTTACTTTTATCTTTTATATGGTTTATTCCAACTTATTTATTTTCCCTCTTTTACTTTTACTTTTATTTATCTTTTATATGGTTTATTCCAACTTATTTATTTTCTCTCTTTTGTATTTATTTCAGGTTTGTTTGTTGGATGGTTGGCTTTCTAATTTTGTATATGCCTATTCAGTTCATCAGTTCTTCCTATCTGTATTTGTAAGAATATAAGTTTTTCCTTAGCTGCATCCTAAAATTTGTGGTATGTTATTTAATCATTCTAATTTTATTTTACCTAGTTATTAATTGCTTCCATGATCATTCTTTGATCCACACATCATAAAGCTTCCATTTGGCTCTGCTTGCTGTCACTGAACCAATTTCTATTTTTATTGCGTTATTATCTGTAAAGAATCTACTAACTATTTCTGCCTTTTTATAGTTGTTTCAATATCTCCGTGCCTTATTACATGGTCTATTTTTATTAAAGTTCTATGTGGTGCAGTATATGTATATTCTTTTGCTGTCCCATTCAAAAGATGCTACAAATATTTTAACTTGTTTCTCCAGCAATTTACTCAATTCCGTATTTTCCCTTCTGTTTACCTTTCTGTTAGACTTATCCAAAAACTGAAAGAAGAATATTGACATTTCTTATTACTGCATTTTCTGGTAGCTCAAATAGTATTTCCTTTATGAATTTGAATGCTAAGGTGCTTGGAGTTTATAAGATTATTACTAATACTGGTTTTGTTGGTGGTGGTTTCTTTCACCATAATCAAGTTTTCCTACTTACCTCTTTATTTTTTTTTGAATATTTGTTTTTGTATTTTTTCAGGTAGCATGATTGTGTCTGCTTTTTTTATTCACTTGACACATATTTTTCAACCCCCTCATTTTTATTTTCTGTATGTTTTCAATTTTGAAATGTGTTTCTTGTAAGCAACAGATTATAGGATTTTGTTTACTCATTCAAATTGTCCTTTTCATTTTATTGGATTGCTTAACCCATTTACATTTAAATTTATTGGAGTTAAGTTTACATTTTCCTCCATCTATCTTTAAATTTTTTTTCAAGTTATGGTTTTCCTCTCTTCTGCTGTAAACACAATCTTGTGTTCTTTCAATTACTTTACTTTAATCTTCTTTTTTTTTTAAGGTGACTTTGTCCTACTGGCTCTCTTTCTTTCATCCCTGATCATTTCCTCTCCTTTCCTTTGGGAATTTTGCTCATAAGTTTCTCTTTTCTCTCCTTCTTTTATTTGATTATGTAATTCTCTGTCTCTCTGTCTGTCTGTCTGTCTGTCTGTCTGTCTGTCTCTCTCTCTCTCTCTCACACACACACACACACACACACACACACACACAAACACTTTCTGTTACTGAAGTAGATTCTCTCTCCTCACCCCCTTTACCTAGGCCTATTTTTTATGTGGTTTTTTTTTTTCATTTTTGGTGCCTCTTTCCAAAAAGGATTTTTCTTACACTCTTTTCCTTATTCAACTTCTCTTTGTTTATTTTAGAACTTCATGCTCAAATCCATCACCCTCTAAATATTTGGTCTCTCCTTTTTTTCTCTGTATTCTTCATGCAATCAAAGTTTCAAAGGAATCCATCTTAGGCTCTACCCTATAGGTACTTTCTGCTACTACTCTGTAGAGCTTGACCCATGGGTTCCCCTTTTCCATTATGCTTCATTGCCAACACAATGCCAGTTATTGCATATATCAGAGAGAATATCATTCCACAATAGAAGCCCTTCCCTAATACATTCTTGATTATGCAGTCCATCACTGATCTATAGCCTTTTTGGGTTATCTTTATTTCACATTGGTCTCAAAATCTCCCTGGACCCGTGCTCTCCCATTCCCCCAGAGGCCAGTTGACTCCAGGAATTTCAACTCCCACTTCCTGATGTGGAATGAATAGATTTTTCAAGAACCAAATCTCCCAAGTCACACCCAGTGTATAAGTCCCTATTTTCTCTTCACAAATGGTTCTCTCTCTCTCTCTCTCATTCATTCATTCTCTCTCTCTCTCTCTCTCTCTCTCTCTCTCTCTCTCTCTCTCTCTCTCTCTCTCCCCTCAGAGTAGCATTCATCAGTGGAATGCCCTCCTAATACCAAAATAAAATTTCCTTTCTTTCCCTCCCTGTATTCTTTCCTTCTCCTCACCCTTTCCCCTGTAGGTTCTTCCTTTTCTGAGACCACAGGGGTCACCTTCACTTTATTGCTAGCCCTTGATTTGATTCTAGCACATCACACATTCCTCTCTATTCTCCTGTTTGCCTCCATTTTCATGTGGCCTCCCATGTTGCCAAGTAGTCCTTCAAAAAACAAGCAACCAAAAACATTAATTCACTTCTAGGTGGGGAGTCAACAGATTCTGTCCATAATACCTACTGTCTCTCTCTTCATGGTCACCTCTTCCTGATTTCTACCTTCACCCTGACTCCTTGTGCCCATTTGGAAAGAAGTCTTTTACTGGTCTCTGATATTACTCTGTTGCTGTTGCCCCCACTCCTCCTGCATTTCTGTTGTATGCAGTGTTCAAGAAGCAAATAGTCCCTTATTTTTAGTTTTCATTCTAACTGTATTTCAAATACCTCTTTATTATTGGCCATCTTTCTTTTTTCGTGTATGGTTAAACCCACATTTGTAGGCTAAGTCACTCTGGGTTGTAACCTGGGCTCCTTTACTCTTCACAACATGTCATTCCATTCCCTGCTGTTTTCTTCTGGAAGACCTATGATTCTTGGGCTGTCTTTATGCATCATGTCACTGAGATCAGTACGCTTTGCTCACATAGTGAACATATTTTCTTTTAGTGTAATTCATTTTATTGTTTCTTTTCTTCTAGATTGTCCTTCATTTTGACATATTTGCGTTCCCATTGTATTGTTCTCTCTTTCCTTTATTTGGTGAACCTTGCCATTGCAGATTACTGTTTTTCAGCTTTGCCCATTATTTTTGCTATGCAGGACATAAAAATTCTCATTTCTCCTTTGAACCACTCAGGAACAGAATATCATGCTAATCCAGGGACATTGTTAGGAAGCCAATGGAAGTCCAAATCTTTTGACCTTTGGAAGTTCACCAGGTCATCATCTGGCTGGGAGTGGGGGAGACAGACTTTCCTTTTCCCCTCCCCTCCCCAGAGATTTCCTCTCAGGGTTTTGGCTCCATTACTAGGCTGATTTGCTTTTGGAACTCTTTGGAACATTGTATTCTGAACTGACTTGCTGTTTTCATATGAGCTGCACAGGGTGTGACTGATTCTCTTAACCAGTTCTGATCCACTTTCTGTCTCATTTCATCTAAAGGCTTTCACTCTTTCCAAATTGAATAAAAACATTTTAATAACTAGTCTATGCCTTTGATTGATTCAGTAGAGGTGTTCTCACCTAATAAAGTTTTCAGAGTATACAGCATTTTGTAAGTTATATTACTTGGAGGTAGGGATGATTGATTGATTCAGTCAATGAGTATAAATCTTTTGTGTTCTTTTGTGGATCCTCACAATTACATAAGAAAAACTCTATGTTGTAACCTAGAAAGTGAAACATCATCACCTGGAATGCTATTTCTGATGAGGTCATCATATAGTTAATATAGTTTATATGTGAGGAATTCTATATGGTTCTATAGGAAAAGTTATCTGACTTCTTTCCAAAGCTTAATGAAATTCTAGATAAAAATATCCAAATTATAGATAAAAACCCCAAAATATTTATTTTGTCTATAAGTAAGTTCTCAGTTTCGTTTGAAATTTGATTACCAGAGGTGGTCCTTCAAGCCCCAGTACAGGTCCAATATTTAGTGAGGATAGACAGGGACTTGTAGCCTACTGCTCACTACCAGGCTGCTTGTCCACCAGACTGAGCCTAGGACTGGACACTGATACCAAGTCTAAGCCAGAATGAGAGTCCAGAAACTCACCTCTTCATTTGTTCTCTTTACTTTCTCCAACCACCTAGGAGGAGAACAAGAAAATCAACATTGGAGCTGGAGCCCGGGGGTAAACCACCCTTGATGATGATTGGCAGCGAGTAAATAAAAAAAATGCCTTGGTTTTCTATATCTAGCATCTTAGCATCCAACCCCCACAATGGCCTTTGCCATTAGACCCCAAGGCCATTAGGTCAGGCCCAGGACAAAAGACTCCATCCTCCCCTTTTACTCCCTTACCATCTTTCTCAGGGCTTGGCAAACAAGTAAACTCAAAGCTAAGGCCTAGGGTGCAGCCACCATTGTTCCTGGGAGGAGTGTGATCATCTTCCTGTCATGGGTAGCAAATTCCTCCACTCAGAATCATTTCCCATTATGTTAGCACCTGGTCTGTCTTCCTCTCTACTTAGTCCTTACCCTTATGCTCAGGGCCTTCAAAATATGTGTCTATTTCCATTGAAATACTCTGGCTTCCCATTTTATCAACTCAATCTCTTCACTTTTCACACATGGAAATAGTTATTCTTAATCTCATCAGCATCAACAAATGTTCCACTTCCATCGTGAGGAACTCTTTAATGAATCTGGCCACAGTCTACTACATCTCCCTATCTTCATTGCATAATCTGGTCACTCTCACCCTTCCCTGCTTTCCCAGGGCCTCACTTTCTTTTTTCATTTGGCCTAGCCTCACTTTCTTTCTTTAGAAATATTGATTTTAAAAATTGTAAGTTACTACTGATTTGAGAAATACAAATTAAAACAACTCTGGGATATAGTATCATGCCTATCAGTTTAGCTAACTGAACAGAGAAGGAAAATGACAAATGTTGGACAAGGGGATGTGGAAAAATTGGGACATTAATGCAATATTGGTGAACTGATCCAACCATTCTGGAGAATAATTTAGAACTATGCCCAAAGGGCTATCTGTGCATGTCCTTTGACTCAGCAATACCACCCATTGATCTGAATCCCAAAGGGATTAGAGGAGGGAAAAGTCCCATTCATACAAAGATATTTTATAGAAGCCCTTTTCATGGTTTCAAAGAATTGACAATCAAGGAAATGCAAGTGGAGAATGGCTGAACAAGTTGTGGTTATGATTGTGAAGGAATACTATTGTGCTATAAAAAAATGATGAACAGGATGATTTTAGAAAGAGCTGGACTTACATAAATCCTTACAAAGTGAAGGGAGCAAAATCAGGAGAATAGTGTACACAGTAACAGCAATGTTGTAAAAATGATTTATTGTGAATGTCTTAGCTTCTCTGATCAAGAGAGTGACCCAAGATGATTCTAAAGGACCATGATTTAAAAAAAAATGCTATCTACCTCCAGAGAGAGTCTGATGAACTCTGAAAACAGACTGAAACATACCTTTTTCCCTATTTTAATTGTTTTATTTTTGTGTATGTATTTTTCTTTGCAAAATGGCTAACATGAAATATGTTTTGAGTGACTTCATATATATAATTGATATCAAATTGCTTGCCTTCTCAAGGAGTAGGGAGGGGTGAGAAGGAGAGAGAGAATTTGGAACTCAGAATTTTTTAAATGATTATTAAAATTTGTTATATGTAATGAGAAATATTTAATGAAATAAAATTATTTTTTAAAAAGAAAAATAAAAATATTGTTTTTATAAATCATTCAAACTTGTTTCATCTCTACACTGAAATCCCTTTGCCCATTGTCCTGGCACTTCTCTTTCCAGATCCCAGTCTTTCATTGCTTCTTGCTTCTCTAATTCTTCTTGAATGCAGCTGAATGCTGTTAGAGAAAGTCACACTGTTAAGATCCATACTGCTCGAGTCCACAAGTTTGTTACTTAATATCAAATAGTTCCTTACTTCTGTATGCCAGTCTTTATAGTCTTCTCTGAATGAGACTCTGTTTCACCCTCAACAGTAGCTTAAAAACAAAAAAAAATGAAAAAAAATCCTTATCTTCTTTCTTAGAATAAATACTGGGTATTGGGTCCAAGACAGACGAGTCTTAAGGGCTAGTCATATGGGGGTTAAGTGACTTGCCCAGGGTCACACAGTTAGAAGTGTCTTGAGGCCAAATATGAACCCAGGACCTCCCATCACTAGGTGTGGCTCTTAATCCACTAAGTCATCTAGCTGACCCCCATAGTAGTTTTTGAAAGCTTTCTCTTCTCTATTCAAGTCTCCTAAACAATTTCCTCCCACTCCCTCTCAGAATATCTTATATTAAAAAATTTCAGACCTTGTATCACTAGTTCTCCTTTCTTCCCAATTCTATATCTTAAATTCCCTGAATATAACTCACCCAATGCCCAATTCCCCCTCCCCCAATTCATCTCTCTTGGAGGAAGGATGTTGTTGTTCAATCATTTGAAGTCATGTCTGACTCTTTGTGACCCCATCTGGGGTTTTCTTGTCAGAGATACTGGAAGGGTTTGCTATATCTTTCTCCAATTCATTTTATATTTTATAGATGAGGAACATGAGATGACTAGAGTTAAATGACTTATCCAAGGTCATACAGTTACTATATCTGAGGGAGGACTCGAACTCAGGGAGATGAAGTCTTTCTTTTATTTATCCAGGCCCAGTCCTCTATCCACTGTACCACCTAGCTGTCTGGAGGAAGAGACAGCCCCTCTCTTTGCCAAGGCTAACCCCTCAAAACTGTAGCCTTTATCTCTTTTCCTTTGCTCTCCTCATAGAGCTTGCTCGTTTCACAACTCTCTTTCTGTGTTTAATTTTCAATCTTTCTTTACTCACTTGTTTCTTCCATGCTGCCTATGATTATGCCCAGATTTATACAATCCTTAAAAATCTTTACTTGACCTGGCCATCCTTTCAAGCTATAAACCTATCTTTATCCTCCCTTTGACAGCCAAAGTCCTAAAAAAGAAATAAATGTCTACTCTCATGGCCCCCAACCTCTGATCCTCCAGTCACCAATAAACCTTTGGTAATCTGACTTCTGACTCCACCACTACACTAACTAATCTTTCCAAATATGCCAGTAATCTCCCTTTTACCTCTCACCTTCTACCTCTCCATTTCCAAGTTATTGCCAAGACCTGTCCATTCCCTCTCTGCAACATCTCTCCTAAATGCCCCCTTCTCTTCTCTGACATTGCCAACACTCTGGTGCAAGCCCTCATCATCTCATGCCTGGATTACTTCAACAGCCTGCTTGTGGGTCGGTGTGCCTTGAGCCTCTCCCCTCTGTAATCCATCCTCCATTCTGCTACCAAATTGATTTATCTAAGCAAAGGTCCAATCATGTCACACACACCCATACACCAATCAATAAATTCCAGTGGTTTTCTATTGCTTCCAGGAGCAAATGCAAAATTCTATTTGGCATCCAAAGCCCTTTATAACCTAGATCCCTCCTGCCTTTCTAGCATTCTTACACCTTATGCCTCCACCACATACTCTTCAGTTTAGTGACACTGGCCAGATCCTGACTGTTCCCCAAATAAGAGCCTCCATTTCCTAACTCTGGGCATTTACTCTGGCTGTCTGCCATGCCTGAAAAAGCTCTCCCTTCTCAATTCTACCTATTGGCTTCTCTGGGTTCCTTTAAGTCCCAACTCAGATACCATTTTTTACAGGAAGCCTTTCCTAATCTCTCTTAACATCCTCCCGCTTTTATTTAGCCTGTATATAGTTTGCTTTGTATATATCTGTTTACATGTTGTCTCCTCCCCTTAGATTATAAGCCCTTTGAGGGCAGGGACTATCTTCTGCCTCTTTTTTTTTAACTCCCAGCACTTAGTGTGGTACCTGGTGCATAGTAGGTGTTTAACAAACATTTATTAATTGATTCATTTTGGTAATATCTTTTGGTCATACATTACCTTCATTTACCAAGTCTCCTAATTGCTAAATCCTGTGGACTTTTCTCATGCACCAATCCTTTATTTTTCACTAAATTCTAACAGAAATTTAGAATTTCCCTTAATTATTTAAAAAAAGATGGAGGTTTATAGGCTCCACCTGCCAGAGGGGTCCCTGACTCATACAAAAAGGTTAAAAAGTCCGGCTCTGGGATAAAATACAAAGTCCTCTGTTTAGCATCTAAAGCCTCATAGTCTGACTCCAATCTGTCTTTCTAAGCTGATTTCATGTCAATCTCCCCCATACACTCTATATTGAAGCCAAAATGACCTACTTGATTTTTTGCTTACAAGGCACTCAGTCCTCTGCCTCTGTGTGTGGGCTTCCTTCTTAGCTCTAACTCATGGTCTTCATCTCTAGCTCTCTGCAAGCCTCATCTTAAATGGAACCTCCTCCAAAAGGCCATTCCTGAGTCTTCCACTTATTCTCACTGCCCTCCAATACCAAAAATGTATATTTATTATATATTAACTTTCTTATGGACACACTGTTTTCCCTAAGTTGAAGGTAAGCTTCTTGAGGACAAGAACAATTTCCATTTTTCGTTCTGTATTTTCAGGACTTAGCCTGATAATAAGTTCTTCTTCTTTTTTTAAATCCAAGAACTAAGCACTAATAATACTATTGGTTCCAAGACAGAAAAGCAGTAAGGGCTAGGCAATGGGAGAGAAGTGACTTGCCCAGGGTGACATAGCTAGGAAGAGTCTGAGGCCAAATGTTTAACCCAGGATTTACCATCTCTAGGCCTGGCTCTCAATTCAATGAGCCATAAAGATGCTCAGTAAACTCTTAATAAATGCCTGAATTTATTGAATTAAATTGAAAGATAATCAGGAAGTTTCCCTTCAACAATAGTTCCCCAAACAGGCTATTAACACACCTGCGTTGTTGCTCAAAATTCTACCATTAGAAAGCTATTCCTTTGGGTTAATTCAAACTTAGCCATTTATGAAATCTACATCACAGAGTTGTGAGGAAAGCTACTTATCAATTCTAAATCACTATAAAATGTAGGTCATTAGAGCATTGGACTTTTGAATTGGGAATATTCATGTTCCTGAGTTCAAATCTAGCCTGGGACACTTCCTAGCTGTGCGACCTTGGGTAAGTCACCTAGTCCTTTTTGCCTCAATTTCCTCATCTGCAAAATGAGCCAGAGAAGGAAATGGCAAACCACTCCAATCTCTTTGCCAAGAAAACCTCAAAACGGGGTCATGGAGAGCTGGACACAACCCAAATGACTGAACAACAAAGCAATTATCTCAGTAGAGCTGTTCACCTTGAGAAGCACAGATAGCAGAGCCCTGTGGAAATGAGAGCCAAGATAGGGGAACTCTGGAGAAGGGGGCTCTGTGTTGGAGAAGAAGGAATGGGTCCCAGTGCCTGGGTGCTGTCCTTGGTGCTGGACTCTGTTTGGCATCTGAGTAGGTCACCAAGAGGGTACAGGGAATATAGTTAGCAGGTAGGAGGGAGCCAAAGATAAACTTTGCTGACTTCTCAATACAGTCTGAGGTTGTCCCTTGTTATAATTAGTCCCTCAAGTTCAATTGGATCCACTAAAGATATTCTTAGATTTGAACAAGAAAAGACACCCCAGAAAGTCAAAGCATTCTCTGGTTAGTCCTCTCCTCTGTCCCCAGGGTATGCTACTCATTAAAAAAAAAAAAAAAAGTTTTCCATTCCAGCCTCACTCCCCTGGCCAGAGCTTCAGCTTATTGTCTCACAAGGGGGTGGTAAGCGGAAGCCCCCAACTTTTCTTCATGAGGAACTACATCCAAACATCCAAAAGGACCCCCAAGACAGACTAAAAAGATTGCTTTCCCTCCCAGCCCATGTTGGTCACTGAAACTTTGATTCAAATGAAGCTTTTGGTCCTGCTGGCCTCTGGATCAAAGGAAACATTTGTGTGCTTGAAACTAAAAGGGCCTTCCCCTGAGCCTCCGGACTCAAAAAGCAGATCGGGCGTTTGAGGCTCTCAGCAGGCAGGCTACTTCCGGCATCACTCTTTACCAAAGAAAGCCAGAGACGATCCCTCCCGGGAGCTCTGTTGAAGCAGGAGAAATGGCATAGGTGAGTGTGGCCCATGGGGCAAAGAGGGATGGACTTCATGACCTTTGGAATCACCTTGGCTATTATACTTTTTCCCTTTTTTGCTTCCAAAAATTTTAAGTGGGCCACTCCCTGGAGTCCGATAAAACTCTGCATGGTGTTCGTGTCCTACATTTTGAAGGGACACAGACTATGATGGCTGCTGAATATTCACCCTCTACCTAACATGATCCTGAAATTAAACTAAAAGGAAAATTGTTGTCTTTGCCTTCTTGTATATTCAAAGAACCAAGGGCTCAACCAGAGTGAAAAATTGGTTTCAGGTCAAAGATTATTTTAATCTTCTAGTTCAATAGGTTTTGAAACTACATCTATGGAAGAAGGTTCTTTCTTAAACTTCATGTTCTTGTTTCTGGGAAAGCAAAACAAAACTTGAGTTCAGTTAAAATGTAATATTGGAGTCTGATTTCTGGTTGGAGTTTAGGAAACGAATGTGGCTCGTCTGATTACTAGTTCACAGCTTGGTGGAGTGCCTGGAAATCCCGAGAATATCTTCCAGGAGGCTAAGAAGGGAACCATGAATATGTCATCAGATGGGGTCCCAAGGCTCTTCTCCTGGAAGGGATTGTGTTGTGGATGGTGGCTTCAGTCTCCTCCATGAACTGCCAGTTAGAGAAAGGCAGCTTGGCATAAGGAAGAGTGCTAGATTGGGAATCAGGAAGGTCTGGGTTCGTGCCCTTCCCTCCCTGCCAGCCCCCACTATGTTTACCAGCTAGGCTCTAAGCCTCAGTTTGCTTTTCTAAAAAAGGGTTATAATAATAGCACCCATCTCGCAGAATTCTTGTAAGGATCAAAAGAGATAGAAAGCTCTTTGCAAATGTTAGAGCACTGACAAATGTAAACTATTAATCTACAAGCATTGACTAAAAACCTTTTATATGTTCTGCCAGGCAGCTAGGTGGGCAGTGGGTAGAGCACAGGGCTGGGAAATTAGAAAGACTTATTTTCATGAGTTCAAGTTTACAAATCTGGTCTCAGAAACTTACTAGCTGTGTGAGTCATTTAACCCTGTTTGCCTCAGTTTCCTCATCTTTAAATGAGCTGGAGAAAGAAATGGCCAACTACTCCAGTATCTTTGCCAAGAAAAGCCCAAATGGGATCATGAAGAGTCAGACACATCTGAAACAGCTGAACAAAACACATGTGTGTGGCGCTGTGAAAGATGCTAGAGATAGAGACAGAAAATGAAATGTTATATAGAATGTCACAGCTGGAAGAATTCTTCAAAGGCTCCCCTGGTCCTGCGCTGTCATTCTGCAGATGAGGTGTGGCAGAGTGGATCAAGTGCTAGATCTGTAGTAAGAGGACACGGGGTTTAGATTGTGATTCTGCTACTCACATTTATGCCTTGGATAAGTCACATAACTTAAAAAAAAAAAAAAAAAGCTTTACCTTCCATCTTAGAATCAATACTATGTATTGGCTCCAAGGCAGAAGAGTGGTAAGGGCTAGGCAATGGGGGTTAAGTCATAAAACTTCAATTTGCCTGTTTTTTCCCATAATCCCTACAATATTCAGTCATTTTTATTTCTTGCAGTCCAAGGTTTGAACCCAGAATCTCCTGTCTCTAGGAAATCACATAAATTTTCCAAGCCTCAACTGTAAAATGAGGAGGTTGAAACTGGTGATCTTTAGGATCCCTTTCAGCATTACTAGTTACAATTTTTCAGGCTAGAAAGGGGAAATGAAGCTACATCATGATGGACAAAAGTACAAGATAGTTTAACTGCTCATCCAATGTCCTGTCACTTCCTACCTTTGTGACCTTTGACAAGTCACTTCCTCCTTCTGGAGTTTAGTTTCCTTTTCTGAAAAATCACAGTATGAGTTTTCCACTGAGCTGGGACTAAAGGGTAGTCATGGTAACCAAACATTTGTGTTACGGCAGAGCATAATTTTTAATATTACCTCTTATAATTTCATATTTTATGCCAGAAAAATCCATTCCTCATGTCATATAGATTTTAATTTCATGGTAAGTTAAATCACACATGTTACAGTGATGTGACTAGCAACATATAGGATGGCAGGACAGCATTAGATGGGACTGGGAAAGTGTAATTTTCAGTCCTTACATGGTGCATAAATGTTTCATCCCACTTTAAGTTGATAGGGTTGAACAAGATTCTCCCTGAGATCCATTCCAGTCCTAGTTTTATGATTCTTAGTTTATTATCTTTAGAACTTTAAAACTCTCATATCTCAGGGCAGCTAGGTGATTCAGTGGATAAACAGTCAGCTCAAGAGGCAAGAAGGATCCTGAGTTTGGGTCTGGCCTCAAACACTACCTAGCTGTTTGACCCCGGGCAGGTCACTTAACAACAATTGCTTAGTCTTTACCATTCTTCTACCTTGGAACCAATATTCGGTAGCAATTCTAAGACAGACGGTAAGAAAAAGAACTCTCCCATCTCTAATATTCTCTGATATAATAAATCATTCTATTGGGATAATTTCAGGCATTATGATAGACCAGTGGGGGGAGAGATATTTAGGGGCACGAACATATGTAGAATTCCTTAAATCACACCATCTCAGCTATCATCTACTCCTCCTAGATGCAGGATTGGTCCTGGGAATTATAGGCCTCATATAGACATCTGCCTCAATTCATTCCTACAATGGACCCCAAGTCCCACTAGACTTAAAAAAAAAAAAACCTGGAAAACCAGGCCAGAAAATCCTCTTGGCTTCTCTTTTTCCAGATGGACTTGTTAGGTCAGTCACACACACAATGGGAAATCAGAAATCCTTCTGTGGCTATATGTTTTTTAAAAAATTTTGGAAGAGTCTGAAAAATTTAAATGAAAATCAACTGAAAAGACCAAGTGACAGGTTTTAGAGGTTTAGCCAGAGTAAAGCTTCAGCAATTGTTTTGATTTGACAAGTCAACACATCATTCCCTTCTTTGCTATGTCCTTACACAGGCTAACTATGGTCTATCAATCAGGCCCTCACCAGATAGAGTTGTTGTTGTATTTATTTTACATGGAACGGAGCTTGACACAAAGAATTTCTATAAATCCATAATGGATTTGCCTGGGTCTGCTACAGGTTGGCCTCACTTAAACAATTAGTGTTTTCCTGAAACATTTCATATCTATATCTATCTGTTTATTTATTTTTTCTCACATTATTGTTGGAGTATTCATGTTCTACATTTGCTGGCAGAGCTTTCTCTTTAAAGATCTGAGATGGCTGTTTTTGTAAAACAAATCCTTTCACAAATTAAACGATCATTCTCTAATAATGATAACTTGGATTTATGTTTGCTACTCTAAAGTTTATGTGGTTCTTTTCCCACAACCATATTAGGTAAATAAAGTGGGTATTATTATCCCTATTTTAGAGATGAAGAATCTGAAGTCCACAAAAGTTATGTGACTTGTCTAGGGTCACATAGCTGGAAAGCATTTGAATCAAAATTTCAGATTCTGTTTCCTTGACTTCAAGGCCAGCATTCCTTCTACTTTGTTGTCTCTAGTTTTTTCCTAACATTTAGTGTTTTATATATCAAAGTTCCTGAAAGCCGAGCACACCTGCATTGCATTTTTGGCAGGATATGTAGGACATAAGCTGTGGAAATCTCTTTAAGCTTGTGTGAGCTCTGTGGGTAATTAGTGACACATGCAACCTAAATTTAGGCAAATAGTCATCTGACCAGAGTGGCATGGTTGTAATTTTTTCTAGAGGCAAGGATGACCTCAGATAACCTTTCTGAGTCACCTTCAGCTGGGATCATAGGATCATACATTTAGAGCTAGAAGCAACCTTAGAGGTCATCTAGCTCTTCATTTTACAGATGAAGAAACTGAGGCCCAGGGAAATTCCATGACATGCAAAACCAACAAAAGAGAGCATTAATCTGTGCTTGAGTGTAATGGACACAAGGGAACTCAGCCCCTATTCAGATTGCACAAGGTAGAGAATATTATCCCAAAAGGTCCCAGGTTGGATGTACTAGCTAAGTTCTTACTAGAATAGAAGGATTTTGGATCGTTAAGATGATCTATGATGTGGAGTGTGAAAAGAGAAAGCCAGGGTACACTAGTCATGTACACCACTAGCTTAGAACAGAAAACATGGAAGACACTCAGTACCTTTTTGTTGCTTGATGGATTTTTTTCTCATTTACTATGATGATTCATCAATGACTAGAGCAGGTCTTATAACACAGCAGGCAGTTGTCTACATCAGTGGCGTTAGATCTAGAGCCCACTACACCACACATAAGAATCCCTGCAGGCGCAAGAAATTAATTCACTAAATATTAGTTCAAAGCTAGACACTTTACTATGTCCTGGGATTATAAAAAGGGGCAAAACTCGGTTCTTACCCTCAAGAAGTTTGCAGTCCAATGGGTTGCATGTTGACTGAGTAATAGACCTATGTTGTATTATATTTTTATTTCAATAAAAATTTCCCAATTACATTTTTAAAGTGTATTTATTTATTTAATTACTTTAGAATATTTTCCCATGATTGCATGAATCATGTTCTTTCCCTTCCCTCCTCCCACCTCACTCCTGTAGCCAAATGAGCAATTCTACTGGGTTTTACATGCCCAATCACATTTTTTAATCCTTACCTTCTGTCTTAGGATCCATACTAATTATCCATTCTAAAGCAGAAGAGCAGGGTAAGTAAGGGCTCTTGGGGTATAGTGGTAATTGAGGTTAAGTGACTTTCCCAAGATTTCAGAGTTAGGATGTATTTAAGGCCAGATTTGAAACCAGGAACACCTGTTGCCAGGTTTGGCACTCTATCCACTGAGCCACCTAGATGCCCCTCTAATTACATTTTAATCTGTTTCAGCATGCATTTTAGAGTGTTGTGGACAGTATTTGGCCCATGAGTCGTGTGTTTGCCACCTCTGTTCTATATGTGATTTTATGGATATTTGAAATGCCTACCTCACCAAAATATCCCTGTCCAAACCTTAGACTTTGTGACTTTAGCCAAGTCATCTAGGCTTTCTAGCTCCTAGAACATAGTTGGGTCCAATAATCTCTAAGACCCCTTCCAGCTTTTGCATTCCAGGATTCTGTGAGCAATTCAATACAATTCAAAAAGTGTTTATTAAACATCAATGATTGCAAGGCCCTCCATTCTGAGTTTACAAAGACAAAATGGAATAACCTCTCCCCTCAAGGAGCTTGCATTCTACCTGTTGGTACAATATGTACACAACAAAGTAAACATAAAATAAATACAAAATTAATATGCATTCATTGAGGGGGTGGAGTGCCAACATCTCTAGAAGCCAATCAGTCAAACAATTGGGGACAAGAGGAAGTAACAAGGAAAAGCCTAGCAAGAGATAGAACTTTCCCTAAGACTTGAAGGTAGTCATTGATTCTAAGAAATGAAGGTGAGAAATATATTCATTCCAAGGATGGGGGATAATAAGACTCAAAGACAGAAAATGGATCATCTTTTACGTGGAACAGCATATGAACCAGCCTGGTTAGAATACAGAATGTGTAAGAAGTATCAGGAAATCAGCATCGGAAACATGTTGCTCTAAATCACTACTGATCAGAGAAATGCAAATTTAAAACAACTCTGAGGTATCACCTCACATCTATCAGATTAGCTAACAGGGTAGAAAAGTAAAATGACAAATATAGAGGGAATAAGGAAAAATTGGGACCCAGCAATACCACTACTAGCTTGTAGCCCAAAAAGATCAAAGAAAAAGGAAAAGGACCTATTTGTACAAAAATATTTATAGCAGCTCTTTTTGTGATGGCAAAGAATTGGAAATTGAGGGAATGCTCATCAATTGGGGAATGACTGAACAAGTTGTGGCAATGATCCTGATGGAATACTATTGGGCTAAAAGAAATGACAATTGGGATAGTTTCAGAAAAACCTGGGAAGGTTATATGAACTGATGCAAAGTGAAGTGAGCAGAACCAGAACACTGTATACAGTAACAGCAACATTATAAGGATGATCAACTGGGAAAGACTTAGCTACTCTGATCAAGACAATAATTGGAGACAATTCCAAAGGATCCATGATAAAAGACACTCTCCCCTTCCAGAGAGGCAACTGATGAATTCTGAATGCAGAATCGAAGCACACTTTTAAAATTTTTCTTTTTCGTCTATATTTTCTTTTGCAACATGGCTAATATGAAAATATGTCCTATGTTATTTCATATGTAGAATTGATATCAAAGAGGGGAGATGGTTGGGAAAGAGAGAATTTGGAACAAAAAAAATTTAAATAAATGCTAAAACATTGGGAAATATTTAATGAAGTAAATAAAATAATTTTTTTTTAAAGAAAGGTAGGTTTAGAGGGGAAAGATAATGAGTTCCATTTTGGACTTTCCCTTCTCAATATCACTTCTAGAGATCAACCCTGAACAAAATTGTGACCTTGACTAAATTTTTCCTTGGTGCTCTCAAAATTCCCTTGTAGTGTTATTTATTCTTTTGTTCTACACTTTATTTCTTGTTCTAATAACTGCTATGAGACTAATGGATTGGCTGAATGAATGAAAAAATATTTGCTAAGCACTTATTATGTGCCAGGCTAAGTGCTAGGGATATAAACGGAAAAACATGACAATTTCCTTTTCTCAGAGAGCTCACATTTTAATTAGGAGGAGAAAACCCAAGCTATAGGGTAGCTATGGAAAGGCCAGTCGTCTTGGGGTGCATGGACCCTTGGGTCAGATGACTAAGCCCAGGTGGGCATAACAACAGGGTGTATGGTAAAGGTTTGTGGTCTATGTTTTACTGGAGAGATTTTAGTTGGGGCACTCTCATGGGCCCATCTAAATGGTATAAATGGACCCAGTGTATGTGTGACCCCTAAGTCTGGGGAAAAAAAGAAAGGGGCCTGAGAGTTAGAGCACAAGAGGGGTTCTAAGTTCCTCGGTAGAGAAGGAATCTCAGCATCCAGCTAGGAGGAGGTACCCAACTCCTAGTAAAATCAGTATTCTGTCTACTATTCTGTTGGAATCTGCAATTTCAGAGCTATAGATTGGGAAGGATTTGATAAGGTAGAACTTGATACCTAAAGTGTTAACTCTTTTAGGTGGGATTTATAACAAATAGTGGAATTTATGGCATCAACAAAACAATTGAATGTGGAAAATATTTTGGAACATTTTAGGCTCTTATTTAGATTTCATGTAATAAGTGACCTGGAAATCATCTTTGTGCAGAGATTTACTTTAGGTGGCTATCACAGATACCAATTTTCAGATAACTAGAACACAATAACAGTGATAATAATAGAAGCAGCATGACACAATGGAGAGAGGTTTGGCCTTTGAGTTATAAAGCCAAAGAAAAAAAGATTTAGAATTGGAAGACATCTCAAAAACCATCTAGTTCAACCTCTTTATTTTACATATGAAGAAACTGAGGCCCAGGAAGATTAATTAATTTCCCCAACTTCAAGCAGGTGGTAAGCATCAGAGATGGGATTTGAACTGAGGTCCTCTACCTCCAGAGACAGTGCTTTCTACCAAACCCTGAGATGTTGGTTTCTAGCTTCTCTCTGATATTTATTAAGTACATGACTGAGAACAAATCATTTTAATCTCTCTTAGCTTCACTCAACTCTTTAATAAAGTCATATCAGGAAATATGGAAAAATGCAACCCTTTGAAGACCTATTAGGTAACCTTTGGGAAGGGAGACAGGGCAGAGCAAAAAAGCTTTATCTGAGTGGTTGGCAGGAAAGTGTGATAAAAGGAGAGCGCCAGGAACCCTGGAAGCTGATGTCAGGACCTTCCCACTGTGTCCAATTGAGAAACTAACATTCACCAATTTTATGAATGACTTATATTCCAATATTTTTTTGGTAAAGCAACTGTTTGCAACATGGAACGTATTTTACCATAAAAACAATGTTATATCTGGTAATTAGATTCCCAGGCCAGCCAAGAAAAACCTATATAAGCAATGAACCACTATTTTGCCCAAACACTATAATATTGTTTCCATGGAAAAATGAGTCTGGAGTTGTAACTTGGGATTCCAGGAGAATAGTGAGGAGGAGATGTCCTCATTGACTACTTGCAACCCCTGGCCCTGAATGGCTTGTTAACTCCCCACATCTGCCTGAGATAGCCATCACTCCCAAGGGGCAATGCACTGAGGAAACAAAATATCAGGAGCCTCTGCTGGAGATGGGATGGGGGGGGGGGGTGGAGGTAGGGTGGCTCTGGAGAGTCAGAGTCCCTCTCTATCTGGGGTTTCATCATAAGTCAAGTACTCATAAATAAAGGACTTCCTCTATAGCAGGGACAGCGGCTACCCTGGCATTAGTGCCCTGTGGCAGTTTCTGCCAGGAACGACAATTCCTATATCTTAGGCTAGCCCCCAGATTTCTTTCCTGTTTTATTAGGAAACAGAAGGAGGCTGCAGGGGATAGTAGAGAGTGAGGAAAATGGAATCAAGAGTCAGGGTTAGAATCCTGACTCTGCCACTTACTTGCAATAGGATTTTGGACAAATCCTTCTATTTTTCACGTCTGCAACAAATTCAACGTGTGACCTCCTCTAGGTGATTTCCCTTGTTTGGGCTGCTTTCCTCACTGGTAAAACGAAGGGTACGATTCAGATGATGTCTGTGGTCCCTTTTAGCTTCCATGACCTGACAATCTCAAAACTGGCATTAAAAACGAGAGCATGCTCAGAGGAGGGTAATCAGAATAGAGAGGGGACTTAGAGATGAATGTATCTGGAGCTCAGCACAGCACCCAACACACAAAGACATTTAATAAATGCTAGTTGGTGGACAGATTGACTAACTGAAGATCTATCAAAGGAAGTAGAACTATTTAGCCTGGAGAAGAAAGGATTTAGATAGAACTGGGTAACTTCTGTCAAGTATTTGAAGGTCTACCATGATGGGAAAAGGCATGGATTTGATTCTTTTGGCTCCATGAGCATTGGGCAGAAATAATGGAAAGACAGATTTCTGTAAAGAAAAACATTCTAAAAAATTAATATGGGGCAGTGAGGTAGCACAGTGGATAGAGTGGCAGGCCTGGGGTCCAGAGGTCCTAGGTTCAAATCTGACCTGAGACAATTCCTGGCTGTGTGTCCCTGGGCAAATCGCTTAATTTGTCTAGCCCTGGCCATTCTGTCTTAGAGCTGTCATTACAACAGAAAGTAAGGGTTTTTTAAAAAGATGATGCTACACCCAAAGTAGAAAGGGCTCCCTCAAGGGGTAGTTGGTCTCCCATCACCAGAGGGCATCAGGCACAAACAGAATGATTATTTGTCAGATGGTTGGTGGGTCAGGTCTTGCTCAGGCTTGGTTAAGAAAGACTAGATGGTGCCTGAGATCCCTTCCAACTGCAGGATGCCAGATGGGGCCAAAGATTGCTTCAGGCTCAAAGTTACAGAGATGCCTAAGTAATTACTTGGAATATTTAACATTTACTTATACATTTGCATTTTCCCAGCTATGGAATGTAAGTGCCTTGAGGGCAGGGGCTTTCATTTTGTTTTTGTACGCTCTGTTCCTTTGACAATGCATGGTAAATTGAGATAAGGATTGTGCCTTGGATTACAGGTGAATGAGGAAATCCCTCTACCCAGGCAAGTCAGCACATTTTCTGCAACCTTTTTTTTTAAACCTCTTACTTTCTGTCTTAGCATCAGTTCTAAGGCAAAAGAGTGATATGGGCTAGGCAATCAAAGTTAAGTGACTTGTGCAGGGTCACACAGTGAAGAAGTGTCTGAGACCAGATTTGAACCCAGGTCTTCCCACCTTCAGGGCCAGAACTCTATCCACTGTGCTACTTAGCTCCCCCATATGTAGCATTTAATCTCAGAGAATTTCCTAGAGTAAGGAGAGTTAAGTGACTTGTCTAGGGTCATACAACCATTCAGAGGTGGGTCTTTCCCAGGTGTTCTTGGCTTTGGTGCCAGCTCTCTGTCCATTATATCAGGCCAACTGGGGCTCAGTGAGTGCTTAATGAATGCTTGTTGAATTGAAACATCAGGATGAGTTTATAGGCCAATATTTCAAGGATCTGTGGTTCTTTAGATATGTGCTAACTCCAGTGACAAAGTCTGCTACCCCCAACCTCCTTAGAAGGCTTGCCCTGGCCCCAAAATGCCCTCCCCAGATGAACAACCTTCTGGTGACAAGTCTTGGCATTTGGCTAGGCTTGGCTTTGGACTGTGCCTCCAGTGGAAACCTTTCGTGTTGGTATGACCTGCCTCAGTGACAGAGTCTTTGAGAGCCTAGAGTGACTTCTGTGCCTCAGTGAGGCATCAAAGTAGGACTATGGTGAAGGGTCAGAGTAAACATGTGAAGAAAAATGTGTCCCTGTCCTCTGCCTTGCCCAAATCCATATGAACTCTTCAGCACTGGAAAGTCCTTTGGGTGCCAATTATTAATGAAAATAATTATAGAATGCCAGAATACAATAGATTGTTAGAATACAAATAAACCCATAAACTGAGAGCTGAGGGGGAATTTAGAAGCCAACTAGTCCAGTTTCTCCCTTTTATAGGTCAGGAACTGAGAGGAACTAGAGAGATTAAGTGAATTACCCAATTATATGAGAGTAGAAAGAAGCCCTAGTATCGAACCCATGTTCTCTGATTCCAAAACCATTGCTCTTTCCACTAGAACAAAATGAAATGTTATAATTGGGTGAGTCCTTAGATCTCACTTTTTCCTGCCCCATCATACAATGGGGTTAGAAATATAATTTATTAAATTATAAAATCACATATATGAGTTGGTTGCAAGGCTGGAACTAGAACTAACATGCCTTATCACTCAGTTCAGTGATGCTCCTTAGAGGAGCTGGGGGAAGAGGAGAGGGGAGCTGAAGGAAGGAGGAACCAGAGTCTAGGTCCTCAGTGGCGGGTACCTGGCACCTTGGGCTAACTCTCCACAGCAGCTCGGAATAGTTAAATTTGCTAATTGAATTATAATTCCAACCCTAAGCCATAAAATCAAACCCTGCAATAAGCTGCCCATGGTTGCCTGACAGCTGGCCTGTCTGATCCTGGCAGTCTGCTTACAAATTGGTATTAGTGGCACTAAGAGAGCTGATTAATGTGGCGACAAGAGACCCACTAACCTGACACTACCAGCTGGGCTCCCCAAAGCTGTCAATCTCCCTCCCAGCTGCTAAGCCCACTGAGCCCGGCTTGCTCATTTACATGAGAGCAATTGGGGGCCACCAAGGAGCCAGGCAAGACTAGGTTCTATGGGAGCTGCAGGGATACTCTACTGTACTCCTGCATGCCCTGGAAGGGTCCAGGGAGAGAGGGCAGAGGTAGGTGGGGTGGAAAAAAGCGATATTCTTATTCCTGCCCATACCCCTGGGTTTCTGAACCACCAGCAATGGATATGGCCACAACATTAGAGATTTGCTAAGCACTGAAACTACCATTTTTTTCCACTTTTATTATTAGATTCATATTAGATATTATTTGTATGAGATATAACTTGAAATGCAAATAAAATAATTGAGAATGATAATAGTGATGGTACACGAAAGGCAACTGAGTGCTAGAATTGGCAGCAGGAAGATCTGGCTTCAAATGTAACACTTTTTGGGGGGCAAACAGGGTTAAGTGACTCGCCCAGGGTCACACAGCTGTGTGTAACAAATCTCACACTTTTTAGTTAGTTGTTTACTTCTCAGGCAAAATTCATAGGATTTACCTCCAAGGCAGTGATGGGCAAACTACAACTTGTGGCCCAGATGTAGTCCCCTTCAATGTTCTATGCAGCTGCCCCACACTATTCCTAATCTGGCGAATACAATAAGTAGGATACAATACAATGAAACTTAGAAAGAGTTGCCTTAAAAACAGACTGACAGATGAATATTTCCTTTCCTTTGGCCCCCTCTTTAAAAAGTTTGCCCATCACTGTCCTAAGGTATAAACAGATAGTGATGGTCCCTGGTGGTGGTAGTGCCCATATCAGTAGTTCCCTATGCTGACAAAATCATATGAATTTGAATATTAGAATGTCTTCTAAGAGAGCCCATATGTCCCGGTGGATAGTGAGTTGCCCATAGAATTGGGAAAACTTTGGTTCAAATCCAGCCTCTGACACCTTTTTGTGTGACTTAGGGTGAGGCTTATAGGCATATGTAGAGTCAAGGATAGGCACTCTATCACTCAAAGTGCCTAGAGGCTGGTAGGTCAATCACAGGATAGACAATAACACCGAGAGTCAGGAAGACCTGAGTTCAAATCCAGCCTCTGACACTCATTAGCTATGTGACCTGGGCAAGTCACTTTTATCTGTTTGCCTTGGTTTCCTGAGGCAATTTCTATGAGGCTCAAAAGAGATCATATTTGTAAAAATATTACACATAGGAGGCACCATATGAACAATTATTCCCTTGCTCAGTCACTCTATCACCTGTCTCATAAATCAACAAATATTTTTTACGGGTCTACTATGTGCCAGGTACTATACTAGGTCTTGTGGTGGCAAAGGCCAAAGAAAAGAAATTAATCCTTGCCCCAAAGAAGTTTACATCCTATGAGAATGAGTTGAAGATGTCTTTCTTCCTGATCAGTTCCATCAGAAATAAAAAGAGAGACCTCATCTGTTTGAGGAAGAAGGTAAAGATTGGTATCCTAATAGGAAGCTCACTATTAGGAGTAGAAAAAGAATAATATTGATGAAACTCTAGAATTTTGTCAATAGAGGAGGGAGCCATGGAGAAGCTCCAGCTCTAGAATCTGTATCTGGTAACCATGTTCCTGTAACAACAATAGATCCCAAAGAAATTAAAGATGGGCTTCAAGGTGAAAAAAAAAAAAAAGTTTACATTTTTTTGGGAGAGACCACACAGACGTACAAACTATGGCTAGAATAATAATACATGCATACAAAATGTAATGCAGGGTTGCTAGCAAAAGTCTTTGCTTTTGCAAATTCAACTGTAAGCAGCCCAGTCAGTTCTAGGTTTTAGAATGTTCAGAAAAGACAGTTGGAGCCTGAGGCTATAAATAGTGCCAAAGCTCCAACTGAAGGGCTTTTGCCTTTTGGCTTCTGCATTGGCCTGTGCTGATTGTCTTTCGGACATTTGGACCTAGCCTGACTTCTCTGGACCTCTCCCTGATCTCTCCATTTACATCCCTACTATTTCCCTAAATTTCCTTTTGGGCCCTGGGAAGAAGGGTGGGCTTAGTGGTTGGACATGGTGGGTTTAGTTTCTGTAGGCAGGTAGTACATCCTAAATCTAGCCACTCCTAATTTAGTAATTTGATAAATACCTTTACTTCAAAGGCAGTCAAACCTTCCTGACTGGGAGAACTGGGCTCTCTCACTCTGACCCTCTCCTGTGACCCTTCCCCCAGCCTCAGCTTTCTCCCTAGCAGCAGTTAGAAAAACCTAAAACCTCTTTCCCTCTGATTATCCCTTACATTAATAAATCCCCTTTGTTACCTATACAAAGCCTCTGGTGAATCATTGTATTGAATATTAAGGCAAAGGCTGAAGAGGGAAGAAATTACTTTCTTTATTTCTTGAGGTAAACCTAGGCATCCATCTTGGGCAGGAAGTACCCAGCCGAGACTTCCTGCAGACATCAATTACACTGGCAGGGAGGAGCCTTTGACTCCTCCCTCAAAGGGACCTTAGAAATTAACAAGGGAAAACCCTCCAGCCAGACCTAAACATTTCTGACTGGCCCAATTCCTCCTGTATCATAGAGATACTTTCCCTTCCTGAAGAACCCAGTCTGTTTCCTCCCAGTACCCTGTCTCTAGCTTCAGTGATAAGCCTGTTTGAGCTGCCCTCCTATATACTCCCATCCATTCCTTTACCTTCCTACATACCACCTCATTCATCCCTTAACCTAATCATCCCCTTTATTCCTCCCTATACCAAATTGCCTACTTATTCTATAACAACAATAAGTTCAATATGGATAAGTATAGCGTGATGGCTCTCTCATTTGAAGGATGAGGGGAGGGATTAGGAAAGCCTTTGGTTAGAAGATAGTACATGCGCTGTGCCTTGAAAGGAGGGATTCTATAAAGTGGGGATGGGGAAGGGAAGACATTCCAGCAATGGATGTTGGCCAGTGCAAAAGGCATAGAGGTGGTAGATGGAATGAAGGAAAGAAAGGCAGCCAGTCTATATTTTTTTTAACAGAGAAATGTAGGGTATAGGAAGGAGTTATATATATATAATATATATATATATTATATATATAGACACACACACATATAT
>NC_058132.1:309847737-309873429 GCF_016433145.1 Gracilinanus agilis | reverse complement strand
TGTATAAGAGACAGCTCTCTCTCTCTCTCTCTCTCTCTCTCTCTCTCTCTCTCTCTCTCTCTCTCTCTCCCTCTCTCCCTCTCTTCCTCCCCACTCCCTCTCTGAGGTTCTCAAAAGGAGAACTCTTTTCACTCTGTGTTATCTGGATGTTATCTTCTATGTATATTTTCTCTGACTTCAGTTCTGCTCTTAACTTGGATTAAAGGGTTTCTATGACATTTGCATTGACTATGTACATTGTAGAATTGGCATTTAGGGGAAAGGAAGTCAAACCTGGAATATAGAGCTTAAGGTCTTCCTTTCCCCGTTAATGAATAACATTTAAGGATAAAACTTGAACCTGAAAACTGCATGAAGGGAGCAGATAGGTATAATTCTAGTCTGGTACTTCCCTTTCTAAGGAGAGCAGAATGGTCAGACTTGGGGGAAGCTAGATGGCTCAGTGGATTGAGAGCTAGGCCTAGAGATGGGAGGTCCTGGGTTCAAATATGGTCTCAGACACTTCCTAGCTGTATGATGTTGAGCAAATCACTTAACCCCCATTGCCTAGCCCTTACTGCTCTTCTAATTTGGAGCAAATATTAAGATGGAAGGTAAGGGTTTAAAAAAAATAATAAAGAAGAGTCAGCCTCTGCCCTCCATCTCTTGCTTCCTCTAAAATCTCCCTTAGAGAAGGATTTGGAGGAGGAAATACTAAATATATGACTATTTTGGCTTCCCTGTGAGCCAAATTAAGAGATCTGTCACTATTTATATAATCATGAAAGAGACCGTGAGCAGTTATAGATAGTAGAAGCTCTTCACCAACATTGATGATAATTATGAACATGTCCACTAGGCCAAAGACATGAATTTTTGTACAAAATCAATGTACCAGTCATATGTGACAGTATATATAATATTCCAGTCAGAGTCCTCCATCTCTGCAAAATGGTAGGAGGAGAGGCACATTCTCTCAGCTCTTTTCTGAGGCCAGGCTTGCTCACAATCTGAGTGCTTAGGGTCTTGTTTCATTCTTTCCACTGACATGGTTGTAATCAGTGTGTAGAACATTTTCCTGGCCTGCTTGATTTTGTCTCAGTTCACAGGGACATGTCTTGATCACAAAAGGAGGCAAATAATGTTTTGGGATACAGGAGAGGGTAGGAAGAAATCCTGAAGAAATAATAGGACTGTGGACTATTAAAGTTCTAAGGGACTTGAGAGATCATCTAGTCCCATCCTTTCATTTTATAGGTGGGTTAACTGAGGCCCAGATCAGTGACATGAAGTTCCTCACATCACAGAAGAGAAACTAGCCCAGTTTACTGTTACCCACTAGTCTTGTGCAATATTCCTATTCTTCTCAGAAGAAACAGCAGAATTTTAAAAATTGTTCCTTGAACTTAACTCAGACAATCTAGCATCAGTTCTGTCTTTGTTAAGCAATTACCCCTAGATCAGTTTTTTTTGGCCTACTGCCCTCTTTCCAGAAAAAAATATTACTTAGCCCCCTGGAAATTAATTTTTTTTTAATTTTAATAGCAATTAATAGGAAAGATAAATGTGCCTGTGGCCATCACTGCTTCCCTGGATCACTGCAGCACCCACCAGGGGGCGGTAGCGCCCACTTTGGGAATCATTGCCCTAGATTATTTAATCATATATGCCCTTCTGTCTGGCTAGCCTCTATATTCTCCCATGAAAATACTTTACTTACTCACTTCCATGCCTTCCTTCATGCCATTTGTATGCCACACCAGCCCTGTGTATTTCCATTGCCTTTTCCTCTTAGCCCTAGAAATCCAAATATTTTAAGATCAAGCTTAATTCACACTTAAGGATAGCTAGAACAAGCAGTGGACAGGATGCCAGGCTACCATCAGGAAAACCTGAGTACTAGTCATTTAGTCTGGGCAGGTCATTTAACCCTGTTTGTCTAATTTTCCTCATCTACAAAATGAACTGGAGAAAGAAATGGTAGACTATTCCAGTATCTTTACCAAGAAAATTCCAAATGGTCTCATGAAGAGTTAAGCACATATGAATAACAACAATAGCCAGTCTAACCTCTTCTTTATTTTTTTTTTTTGGGCCATTCCAGGTCTACTTGATTTTTCTCTTCTTCTGAACCATTCCAACTTAAGGATTCATGGAAGAACACTAAAGATTTTATGGACATTTACTAGATTTCTATTTGAAAGATGAAATTAAACTTTTGAGTTTTTTTGTTAAATTACTGATTTTGATATGAATTTCAAATCCCATTTTTTCTATTTCTCCAAATTATTTATGCTTAGGAGACTGAACCTTGAAACCACAAATCTTTAAATCCTTTCTCTCCAAAATGATTCTCTTTTCCATACTGGCCTGGGCATATTGTGCAGGAAATCTCAAGTCATGCTCCTGCTGGGTGGAAGAGTTTGTACAATTTTCTTTTCTCTCCCCAAAATGACAGGTTTAGAGGTGAGGCCAAGAGCGACTGCTCAGCAACTGTCTGGATTAACAGCTCAACACATCTCCAGTGCTACTCTGCTGGCTCTTTTTCATTAGACAATTGGATGTTGTTAAAGCTGGTGTTAAAAGTGACACCAGAGTGGCAAAGATGCCACAGTCAGATGGCGTTAAAGGTGACACCAACACCACTGAGTTCTGTGAGTATTCAAAAGTGACAACTCCCTCCACAGCCACATCCCAGGAGCCCATGGGGTGGGCAGAAAGGTCTCCTTGAAAGAAGGCAGGCTTGGGGAGAAACTGCAGAGTGAAGGTTAAAGAAAGGTAGCTGAGTCCGTGAAGACATTGTGAATTAATGGCTAGAGTGATGGCACAAGCATAGAGGACTAAAACAATGAAAAGAGAGAGCAGTAATTGAGCAAAACTGGAGATCTTTCCCTTATGCCACAAACATGAGTTATTTGTTGTTGTTGTTTAATAAAGCATTTAGTGAGCATTTTTATGTATCTTACTTTGTATTTGGTCCTTTTTGGAGTTCCAACAAGTAATATTGTCCTTGCCCTCAAATGTCTTATACTCTAATTGGAAAGACAAAACCAGACACATATACACATAAGATAGAAAGTTAGAGAATAATAAAAATGATAAATAATTAAATGGAAAAGACAAGTGGAGATGGGACTTGCATTTTGAGGTTTCTTTCCGGTGGTAAATTCTGTCTATTTTCACTTTGCCTTGTAGTTCTAACACATCTGGGGCAGTTTTGTCCTGTGATTTCTTTAAGTATGACTTGTAGATTTTTTTGTTTCATTACACTTCTCAAGCAATCCAATGATTCTTTTAAAAAAAAAACAAACAAACTTACTTTCTGTCTTAGAATCAATATTTTCTACTGGCTCCAAGATATAAGTACATTAAGGCCTATTCAATGGGAGTTAAGTGACTTACCCAGGGTCATAAGAAAGTATCTGAAGCCAGATTTGAAAATAATCCAATGATTCTTAAATTCTCAATTTGTTTTCCAGAACCATTGTTTTTGCTTTGAGATACCTTGACATCTTCATTTTCCCAGTATTTTGTTAGTTTTAATATTTCTTATGTCTTCATGGAATCTAATACTTCTCTTTGATTTATTCTAATTTTTAGAGAAGTTGTAACGAGTAAGGTTTCTTGCCTCTTCTCTTAAGCTGCTAAATCTTTTTTCCAAATCTTTCTTCCATAGCTCTCATTTCTTTTTCATTTTTTCCTTTAGTGTTCTCATTTAATTTACCAAAAAAAAAACATCTTAAAACTCTTTTCTTAAATTCTTGCTTCATCTCTACCAAGAATTCTAGTTGAACATGTAACTTTGAAGCTTTATTTATAGAGGTTTTGGACTCATCTCTTCTGAATCTGTCTTGAAAATTCTTGTCACCATCCTTGTTCTTCATGGTGGGATTTTTTGTTTGTTTATCCTTCCATCCTCCTTTTTTTACTTTAGACTTTATGTTAGAGCTAAGGTGATTAGAGCTCTGCAAGTCCTGACTTGGATTAGGTTCTGAGCAACATGCCAATTTGCTTGCCTCTAGTTGGTGTCCAGTAGACTGCTGTTAGACTTAGCCATCATAAACAAGATGGAAATTGTATTAGATGGCAGAACTACAGGATCCCCTTTGGTATGAGATTCCTTTCCTGTTAATTCTTCTGCAGGCTTCAGTTTAGGCTGCAGGCTAGAAGTAAGATCAACCCCTCCCAGTACCCTCCCCACTGATTTGCTCCTAGAACCAAACCCACATAGCTGCCACTTGCTTCTGAATTTACTCCTCATTCAGTACACAGCCAGCAACTCCTCCTCACACTAACTGCTACCCCTTGGCAAAGGTTTCCTCTTCAATCCTCCCTGCATCTGTGACCAGGAACAGGATAGTGAGTGACAGAGCTTCCTACTGGCAGACAAAGTCAGGCTCCTCTGCATGCGTCTGGTACCTCTTGTTACCATGTTCCTGTGTACAGCTTCAGTGCTGTTTAACCATCTTCACCTGAATGTTCTCCATAACTGTTTCCTGCCTAGTTCCTATCCCCAGTGTCTTCAGCTGACCTCCAATACCTATGCAAACTCCCAGACTTTCTTTTTTTCTGCCCTGGATCTTGATCTCTCAGGTTGCATATAACCTTATCATAACCTAGGCAACTATAACAGCTCAGCAGGCAAAACATCTGTCTCTCCCAGGCCCATCATCTATTTGCCACAGACAACCTTCAGTAAGTTAGCTCTGTTCTCTAGAGCACTGTCTGATAAGTGCCCCACTCTACCTCCTTTCCATTTTATTTTGTTTTGTTTTGATAGGAAAGTATGAGTATCACTGAATGAGTAGGCGTCATGGATCTCCTTATGTTGCCTTTCCTCAAATAGTGTCCTGCTTCTGAACTTCCTTGTTTTCCATGTAAGGCAGGACCATCTTTCTAGTCTTAGGTTCTAAACCTTTCATTCAGTAGAAATTGCTTTCTTCCAAAACACCAATGATCCCATACAACAAATCTGATGACTTTTTCTCAGTCTTCATCCTTCTTCATCTCTTTGCAACATCTAATATCATCCACCACCCTCTTCTGGATATTTTCTCTCTTCTAAGTTGCTGAAAATGAAATGTCACTTATAGAGACTGTTTTATAATTTGAAAATTTGGAAAAGGAATGTTCTACCTATCTTAAATCTTCCAAACTAATATTCCAAACTAACAAACTAACATTTTCAAGTGGATATCGAACCACTTTGTTAAAAATATAAAAATTTAATACTTCAATTACTAATTACACAATTCAATTACTTATAAATTAAGATCTTTTTCTAGCCAAATTTCAATAAAAAATCTTTGCATTGTTAGATGGGCCCAAAACATGAGTATCATAATTTAGTAAGCCTAGCCAATAATAAACCTCTACTATCATCTATGAAGCACTAGAAGGTATCTTTTTTCCTAAGCTATAAACAAGTATTGGCATAAATTGAACTTAGAAGCAGACCGTTGAGTCACTATGTCACAGTGTTCAAAGGAGATTGTTAAAAAAATAATAAAGCACATTCAATCTTATGATCCTCATTTAAAACACTATTATTATTATTAATTATTATAATATTTTAGTGAGAACAAAAAAGATTTTGTGCCATTAATATATGAAATATTTTCAGGATATTTCATCCTTATCTCATTCTTTTAAGACGTCTATTTTATATGAGTTTTATTAGTATACCTAGTTATGTTAGAGATTTATCAGAGCTACCTACTGCAAGTGAGGATGCTCCAGAAAGTGACCAGTACTCTGTCTTTCCTTTTGTGAAATTCTCTTAAAGTGACCCACAGATAATTCTGCTCTTTCTTGCTTAAAGGAGCCAAGGTAAAATTCTAAACTCTTTCTCTAGACTAAATCCTTATTTCTAACTAAGTTAATTAACTAATTAAATCCTTATCCTAACCAGTATTAATATAGCATTTTATATTTTTAATTTATTAATAAGCAATGATGCATTAATTTAGGATGCCTGTTCAAGGGGTTTTTTGGTTTTTTTTGTTGTTTGTTGTAGTTGCTACTTTAACTAATACTGTTCTGTGAACACAGTATAAATGGTTACAAATGGTGTTAAAGAACATTTTGGTTGAATCATCTGCCTGGTGATGATAATTCTGTCTCTGATACTAACTCTGTGACCATGGCTGAGTGTTTTAACCACTCTGAGTTTTAACTTCCTCACCTGTAAAATGAGGATAATAGCATCTGCCTTACAGACTTTTCGTGAACATCACTAGAGATGATTCAAGTTAAGGGCTCTGTAAATCTTGGGGCATAATATAATGTCAACTAGTTGATATTCTGAATTGTATACTTATATTTTCCTTTTCTAAGATTTCATGTCTGTCGTATCTTCCCTTTATAATTATAATATAGTTGAATTAGCACGTAGCTTTATAATTTTTAGACTCCCTTATGGGCTAGTATAGGACAGTAGGTACCCAATCAAAAATGAGAGTTGATGAGCATGAAAATATTTTCCCCTGTTGGCAACATATCCTGGAACAAGCAAGTGATATACCTAAAAGATGGCAAATCAGACCATTCCCCCAGGCTATGGGGGAGGAGAGGCAGGGACATGATTTGCTTGGCAACACCTCAAGGACACAGTTCCCTGCAGAAAAGTAGAGAATTCTGTTGGTTACAGTAGAAATCCTAAGGCTCATTCACATCCAGTGAACCCATATCTCTACCACCACACACTGTCCCACATCATTGTTACTGAAGGGAAATGAGTGGAATTGTTTTCCCTATTTCAGAGGATCATAGATCTAGAGCTCCAAGGGACATTGGAGGCCATATAGTCCAACTCCCCCTTTTTTATTGATGGTCCTGGAAGTTTTAATGTTTTGTCCTAGGTCATCAAAGTAGTTTCAGAAGGGGAATCCTTGATAGCACCTGGTGCTTCTAAGTAGCCTTTGAGTGATTTCTATTCAATTAACCTACCAACCAGGATTTATTAAGTTCCTACTCTGTGCCAGGCATTGTCCTGGGAATATAATTATAAAGAATGAAACATTTCAATTCACAAAGAACTTATATTCTAATGAGAAAAATAACTAGTAATATAAACACATGGATATACCATACAAAGTTGTTAAATACAAAGTCATTTGGAAGAAACCAGAATTTAGGGAGATCAGAAGTTTCATATAGAAGATGATCCTTGAACTATGTTTCTTGAAGGGATTTTCAACTATGAGGTTGTTTGCTTTCAGATAGATTGATATAAATAGATAGATAGTTAAACTGTATTTTAGTATAATGGATTTCCTTTGTAATCCCATGTTTCTTTTTGAAACATTTTTAAAAGGAGTCAATAGGCTTCATTAGACTGTCAAAAGGATCCATGATAAAAAAAAAAGCTTAAGAAACCCTGTCTATTTTTGAAACTATGCCCAAAGGGTGCTAAAAGACTGCCTGCACTTTGGTCCAGCCATACCACTGCTGGGTTTGTACCCCAAAGAGATCATAGGGGAAAAGACTTATACAAAAATATTTATAGCCGCACTCTTTGTGGTAGCAAAAAATTGGAAAATGAGGGGATGCCCTTCAATTGGGGAATGGCTGAACAAATTATGGTATCTCTTGGTGATGGAATACTATTGTGCTGAAAGGAATAATGAACTGGAGGAATTCCATGTAAACTGGAATGATCTCCAGGAATTGATGCAGAGTGAAAGGAGCAGAACCAGGAGAACCATATACACACAGACAGATACACTGTGCTACAATCAAATGTAATGGAATTCTCTACTAGCAGCGATGCAATGATCCAGGACAATTCTGAGGGACTTATGTGAAAGAACATTATCCATATTCAGAGAAAGAACTGTGGGAGTAGAAACACAGAAGCAAAACAACTGCCTGATCACATGGGTTGATGGGGATATGACTGGGGATACTGACTCTAAATGAGAACCCTCATGCAAATATCAATAATATGGAAATAGGTGTTGATCAATGATATATGTAAAACCCTGTGGAATTACTCATTGGCTAAGGGAAGGGGAGAGGAGGGAAAGAACATGAATTTTGTAACCATGGGAAAATATTCTAAATTAATTAATTAAATAAATTTTTCAAAATTAAAAAAAAAAAAAGAAACCCTGCCTTAAATGAAGAAAGGAAATTTATGAAGTCGCAGTAAGGAAGGAATATATCTCAGACATGGGAGCTGACCAAGACAACACATGGAGTCAGGAGATGGAGTGCTCCTATCTAAGAAACAGAGAAAAAGTCAGATAACCTGGATTCACCAATTTATGTTCAAAGTTATGGGCAATTTATGTTCAAAGAGACTAGAAAGATAAATTGGGTTCAGGTTGAAAAGAGCTTCAAAAGCTAAGCCAAGTTTATGTTGTTCTTGGAAGCAAGAGAAAGTCATTGGAGCTGACTGAGTAGAGGAATTCCATCCTCAGATCTGCACCTAAGGAAAATCCCTTTGGCAATCAAAATTAGGATGGACTTAGAATGGGTAGGGATATGAAGCAGGGACAGAAGTTAGTTGCAGTAACACAGGCAAGAAGTAACAAAATCATAAACTAAGGTATTCATAGAGAGAATGAGTTGGATGTATTGTGGAGATAGAAATGGTGTGATTTGGCAAATGACTGGTTATGTAGGGTGAGGAAAAATGAAGAATACAAGGTGAAGCCAAGGTTATGAACCTGATTAAATGAAAGAATGTCAATGTCTTCAACAGAAATAGGGAAGACTGGGGAGAAGAATGAATTCACTTTTGGACATATCGATTTTAAGGATGTCTCTAGGACAGCCCATTTGAAATGTCCAAATGGGCATTTGGTGATGTGAGATGGGAGGTCATATCAGGAAGATATCTGCAGAGAGATGATAGATAATTAAACCTGTGGGAGCTGATTGAGTTACTAAGAGACTATAGAAGAGAAAAAAAGAGTCTAGAACAGAAACTTGGGGGATGTCCATAATGATGGATGGAGAAGTGATATGAATGATGGACCAGGAAAAGAAACAGTGTAAGAGCAGTCATATGAATAGATGGAGAGCCCAAAGAAGAATGTCTTGAAACCCCAGAGAGGAGAGAATGTCCAGGAGGAGAAATAGTCAGCAATGGTAAATGAAGCAAATAGGCCAAAAAGTATGACAGTGAGGTATTAGTGTCAACCATGCCCCCAAAACTCTAGATTTCTATTCAGGTATCCTCATTATGTGATGTAATTTTCCTCATCCTTCCTCTCTTTTTCTCCCTCCCAGTCTATTTCTTTCCTTTCCCACTCCTTTTCTATTCTTCTTTTAAGAACATCAAAACATTACAGAAACACACCCAGGTCCACTGTCTAATTCGAATCTTTCTATGACCCCTACTGATGATAGGCTTTAGAAAGGATATATGCACCATTTCTCCATATTAGAATGTAGTCAGTTTAAACTTTAGACTTTTATGATTGTTTGCTCATGTTTACAGTTTTACATTTCTCTTGATTCCTGTGTTTGCACTTCAAAGTTTCTGTGTTTTCATCAAGAATGCTTAGAAACCCTGTATTTCATTAAAAATCCATTTTCCCAGTAGCATTATATTCAGTTTTGCAGAATTTATTCTTGTTTATAAGCTCGTATCTTTGAGATTTGAGATTTGAGAATTAAGATGTCAGTAGTGCTTTGCTCCTAGAGTCAAAGCCACATAGTTTCTGCTTGCTTCTGAACTTGTTTCTTTCATGATTCACAACTAGAGGCTCAAAATTGCTCCTTATTCTGCAAAATCATGGACAGAAGCAAGTCTCCATCTCAGTAAACCCACATTTTTTACTTGGAATTTAATAGCAATCAACAAAACTGCCAAGTGGTATCTATTTCCATACCTGCACAAGGTCAGGACCATCTTTGCTAGATTTGGAACCTCTTCTTGCCCTAATGTTCAATCTTGGACCTCTTCTAGTCACTACACTTGAATGCTCTGCATGGCTGTTCCTGGATAGGTCTCACCTCCAGTGTCTGTAAACCTCTATATCTTATTATGCTGACTTACACTGGAAAAATGACTCACTATTGTTTTTCTTGGATTTCCAGATCATCATTCAGTCTGGTATGTTTTCTTGGTCTGTTTGAATGTATTCTGAGAAGAATTGACTATACTTCTTGTTATTCTACCATCTTTTATGTAATTTTAAGACTCAGAGGAAAGCCTCCAGCACCTTGGATATTTATTCCATGAAGCATTTATGGAAAGATATAGATTGGAAGGCATGTATAGATTCATATCTGCACCAGAGAAGAAGATAGTCATGTAGAGCTATACCTACAAATTCTGTTCCCTATGCAGTGAGTAAGGTTGGGAATAGAAGTATAAGGTATATTAGCTACTCCTATTATTGGTTGATGTAGACTGGAGACAGAGGTCATGAGATCTGGGGAGGTTAAAGAATTGGAATACCAAGGTGTTTGAAGGAAGAAAGTTTGCAAAGGAAAAGACTTAACCAAGGTCTGAACTTATCTAGCAAAAAGGAAAGTGAGCTGGTGGCCAAGAAATAACAGCAATAAAGATTTGGATAGAGAGATAGAAATTTATTTTTCTCTTTTGTAAAAATATTTTATTAATTGGAAAATGAGGGAATAACCTTCAATTAAGGAATGGCTGAACAAATTGTGGTATCTGATGATGATGGAATACTACTGTGCTCAAAGGAATAAAGAACTGGAGGAATTCCATATGAACCGGAATGACCTCCAGGGATTGATGCAGAATGAAAGGAGCAGAGCCAGGAGAACATTATATACAGAGACTGATACACTGTGGCACAATTGAATGTAATGGACTTCTCTACTAGCAGCAATGCAATGATCCAGGACAACTCTGAGGAACTTATAAGAAAGAATGCTATCCACATCCAGAGAAAGAACTGTGGGAGCAGAAACACAGAAGAAAAACACCTGCTTGATCACATGGGTCAATGGGGACATGATTGGGGATGTAGACTCTAAACGATCACCCTAATGCAATGAATCATATAACCATGGAAAAATATTCTAAATTAATTAATTAAATAAAATTCTTCAATTAAAAGAAGGAAAAGAAAAAATTTATTTATTGGTTTCTTACATTAACATACCCAGTTTACTCTCTCCCTCCTTTCCCCTTCCTCCCTATTAGAGAAGGTATCATTTGACATAAAGATATATGTATAAATATAACAATGTTTTCCTATCTATCAGTTCTTTCTCTGCAGGTAGACATATATAAGACATTCTCCAAACAATATTTCATTTGCTGTATATAATGCTCTCTTGGTTCTGCTCACTTCACTCTTCATAATTTCATGTAATTCTTTCTATGTTTTTCCAAAATTAACCAGTTCATCAACTCTCACTATTGCTTTTTAAAAATAATGTATTTCCCCCCCCGTTACAAAGATATGGAATTCATCAAGTCTCCCTCTCTTTTTTTAGTACTATTTTATTTTTCTTCTATTATAGAGATATGGAACTTTAAAGAAGAAGGGATGATTCCTAAATGATGGTGGCAGATGGCAAGACTAAAGATGGCTATTAGGAGCAAGGATTATTCCAACTCTTCCTCATGGTCTTGTATATCAAGAAGAAGAAAGAGAAGCAGCTAGCCTTGGAGAAAGGACCAAGAGATCTAGTGTTTCAGGAGGAAACTAGGTTCCAATGGGCAGAAAATAGAAGGTATATAAGATGAAGAGAAGCTTATTAACAAGGTATGAAACCACAGGAGGACATGACAGAGAAGGACAGGGACTGAGGAGTAGTACTAGAGCTCAGTTTACTATGAGGGAGGATCAGTAGACGTATGATACTCAAATGGACATAATGGACACAAATACACAAAATATTACCTTCAACAATGGTACCTCTTGCTGATAACAGGAATCATGACTTAAGTCCTTAGGCCAGGTGATACGGTGAAGACAATTTGCCCCTGTGGGGGGGGGGGATCCAAGAGAGGGGTGTGATGGCTCTCATATTCTAGAAAACAACAGTTGGAGAGGGAGGGGAGGTTGACTAATGCTCTATTATGGAGAAGGAAGCCTGCCTACCTGATGTCAGCTCTTAGGACAAAACCCTGGTTGTTTTGTGCCAGCTGTAGCTCTAGACTCACATATATACATATTGAAGAGGAATGATCCAGAGCACACAGTATCCTTTGCCACCATGACCCTCTCTAGAAATTCAAGAAGGTAACTATCCATACACGGCCAATTCAATCACTTTGTTAATATTTATCAAGTGCCTACTACTGGCATGCTAAGCATTGATGATACAAAATCCAAAGCAAAGCAACCCTTTCCTTTAAGAAACTTACATTTAACAGATTACTCAAAGAAGGGTATATTAAATACTTACTGAGGGCAAAGGTAGCACTGGAATAAGTTCTTTGGGTAATACAAGGAAGCTAAGATAGTTGAAGGAATGAGACCAAAAGTAAAAAGTCAACAGAAGAGATAAGGAACACTTCAGAATAAAACCCTGGAGAAAGCTTAAGGCAGTAGATAAATGGCACAAAAACTAAGTGCTCTCAGATGGAGAGATGGCTCTGAGTGGTCAGGGAAGGCTTCACAGGAGAGGTCTTAAAAAGTCTTAAAGAATGAAAGTAATTCCCCAAAATGATGAGCACAGTCTAGGCAGTGGCTATAGAAGAAACAAATATGGAGTAAGGAAAATGCAAGTTTAACCTTTTTGTTGTTGTTGTTCAGTTGTGTCTGACTCTTCACCATCCATAGGGTCTTCTTGGCAAAGATACTGGAGTGGTTTGCCATTTGCAAAATGAGGAAATCGAGGCAAACAGAGTTAAGTGACTTGTCCAGAATCACAGAGATTTGAAGTCAGGAACATGAATCTTCATGATCCCAGGCTGAGCACAATATCCACATTACCACTGAATTGGTTTGAATGGAGTGAAAGGTTTATGAAGTGGAATAGTGGGATGCATGGCTGAAAGAGTAGTTTAGGTCACATTTAGGATGATAGGGGAAAGCTATAATGCTACTATTGATTAGTTCCTACTTTATGTTGTTGAGGAATAAGTTGGTATTGGGGTGGGAGGTTTCTGGCAAAGAGAGGAAGGGTCCTTCTGCAGAAAAAGCACCTTTCTACTGAAGATCTGTTTATTCTGCAATTAAGTCATGGCTATATTTCCCAGCTTTACTGTCAACTATGCTCTATGTAAACCAGGAATGAATATTCCCAAAGCACCAACAGAAGGAAGTTCTTCATAAAAATGAAGCCCGAGGGTGTGAAGTAAAAAACAAAGCCATGTTCACACACATCCAGCAACATCCGCTCTATGCAGCCACCGATGAGGCGGAAACACACTTTAAAAAATCTGAGCTGTTGTTAAAACCTTGGTGGTGCACAGATGTTTAGAATTCTGAGACACTGAAGGTTCTTTCCTCTGCCTAGAATGCCCTCCTCCCCCGCCTCCTCTCTATCCGTTCTTCAAGTCCCAGCTTGATTCCCAAATTATTGAGAAGTTTAGAACTGGAAGTAGCCTTAAAATTTATCTAGTACAACCCCTTCACTTTCAGGTGAGAAATGAAGATCCAGACAAGCTAAGTGACTTGTCCAAGGTCATATAGCTGGATCCTGACTATCAGGAGTGAACTCCAGAAATCAATTCTCTCATCTCTGTGTCCTTTCCACTGCATTATGTTGTCTTTGGAAGTCTACCCTTCCTACACCAGGCCTTGTGATCTTGCCCTGTCTCTGCTATCAACAACAACAAAAGGGAATTAATAAACTCATTCAAAGTGAGGAATAAGTTATTTAAATCACTACTCCTCACCTAGAGATTTGTTAGTATTGCATACTTGAAGAAGGCAATGCTTTAACCCAAAAGAATAAATTGCTAATGGTGGAATTACAGAAATCAATGAGGAAGATGTTTTAGGATGAAGGACTTTCCTAGCACCCTTTATAACATACTTTAGAGGTACACACAAAGAGAATCCTAACATCTGAAGTAATCCAGATAATATTGAGTGAGGTCAGAGAATGTTTATTTTATCCTATAGACATTAGGGAACTTTCGAAATTTGTGTTAGTGTGATAAAAGTATTGTATTAAGAAAATTAGTCTAACTGGTTAGCAGCATCTTGAAAAGGAAGAAGGGCCTGGAAAAAAGGGAGATTATCAAGGAGATTGTTACAATAATTCAAGCATGAAGGAATCAACACTTCTACTGGGGTGATAGTTGTGTAAAGAGGAAAGCAGAGATAGGTGTGAAAAATACAGTGGAGGAAGAAATGAAAGGATCATGGGCTAATACATTTAGAACTAGAAAAACTCAAGAAACTACCCAAACCTTTTAATTTTTTTAAGTCAGATAGCTGAGGCCCAGAGAAGTTAAGTGACTTGTCCACTGTAATGACCTCTTTGGGTTATTTCCCCAACTTACATTTTGCATTTGTGGCTTGAGTCCTCAGAGGGGTACTGATATTGGGGGTCAGTCACTCTATGGGGCTGAAATCCCAACACTTTAGTTCGTGAGTCTCCATTAGTGTGATCATCACTAACAATCAGCTAGTAGACTTAATTAGTCCTTGTAAAAGGTATTTCCTCTGATGACTTTGCAAAAACAGTAGTAACAAAACCTCCCAGCCTGCTCCTACCTCAACCCCCACCCCCATAAACCTGTGTGCCCCTCTTCCACAAATAAACAAAACATTCATGGGAAGAGTGAGGTCAAACTTTGAGTAGGATGAAAGTGGGGCCCACGTGTATGGTACCTACCTAGCCAAAGCAACTCACAACTTCTGGTTCCACAGGCCTTGGAAGTCCTCTCTCTTCTTGGAGTCTTCATGCAGCCTCCTTTGGGGATAGTATCTCCACTGGTCGGACTGCTCAGCTGGACTGCCAAAACCCATTCCCCTCCACAGCTTAACTCTCTATTGCCAGATTGAGTTTCTTAAAGCTCTGTTCACTCTCAAGTAGCTGTCTCTGCATTTATATTTGTCTGAGGTATGTGTCTCTGCTACTCATTGAATTCAGCATCTCCTGCTGCCCCAGTAGCTCTGAAAATAATAATGATAATAGCTAAATAATAACAGCTAAATTTATATGGCTAATATTTATAATAATAGCTAATTTTATGTAGCCAATATTTATAATAATAGCTGTTTATATAGCCAATATCTATAATAATAGCTGTTTATATAGCCAATATCTATAATAATAGCTAAATTTATATAGCCAATATTTATAATAATAGCTAAGTTTATATAGCTAATATTTATAATAGTAGCTAAATTTGCATAGCCAATATTTATAATAATAGCTAATTTTATGTAGCTAATATTTATAATAATAGCTAAATTTACATTGCTAATATTTATAATAGCTAAATTTATATAGCTAATATTTATAATAATAGTTAAATTTATATAATAGTTAAAATTTATGTAAACATTTATTATGTGGCAGGCACTGTGCTAAGCACTTTATCATTTTCTCATTTTATTTTCACAACAATGATGGGATGTAAATGCTGTTATTATCCCCATTTTACAGATAAGGAAACTAAAGCAGTTGATCAGGGTCACAGATCTATTAAATACCTGAGGCCAAATTTGAATTTGAGTATTCCCAAGCACTTTAACCACTTGACTACCTAGTTGCTTCAATGACTGATTCCCTCCCCCATTGCTACCTTCTTGTTTAAGTATTGCTTTCTTCTTTGAGTGAAACTGTCTCTAGTTCTTGACCCCAAACTTCTAGGTGACTTGATATTTAATATATAGGCTCAAGAGAGCTTGGCAATCCACTAGATGTTTATTGAGGAGTTTTAGTTACTTTGATCCCACGACCAAAGCCCTATGATTCTCCAGAGATGACTAAGAGACTTCTTCCTATGTTGTTGCAGAGTTGTAGGAAAATTCCAGACCACTCCCTTTATATTCCAGGCCTTCTTTGGCTGCTTTGACAAAAGGGATGGTGAACCCCTTTCTTAGACCAAAGTAACTGACACGAGGAGTAAGTAGCAGATAGGAATCAAAGCCAGGTCCTCTGAATCCAGAAAGGATGTCCTTCAACTTCTTGACTAAAATTTAGGAGAAAAAAAGGAAATGGGAAATGGGGGATAGTGAGAAAATGATGGTTTTACGGTAAGAGATTTTCCACCCCCATCAGTCACTACAGCCACAATTTTCAGACTGAGCATGCCATTCAATCATGAGCAGCTTTTGAGGCTTTTATATCTGTAAAAAGAAGTGAGAAAGAAATCACTGAGGGCATCTCCAACCGAAAAAGAAAGAGGTCTGTTAGGTTATGTGGTAAGAAGGAGAGCTGACTGGGTGGGTCCTCTGTGGAGGACCTAAGTCCAGTGGGGTTAGAAGGCATGAAGCAAAAAACAAATTGTTTTTCTATGCGATAAAGCAAAGAAAAAGAGAAGCACAATGGAAACTAAAATGCTAAGACAAATTTTTAAAAAGAAAAGGAAGCCGTGGGACATCCGCTATTTCTAGTATCACCTATAGGCGGCAACAATACATGTATTTATTTACTCATTGGCCCAGGTACCATTGGCTTGTTGCTGCTGTTCTAATGGCCACTGGGTGTCACTGCAGAAGGTGGGAGGTAGACCACCAGAGTTTTTCTTTGGCAACATCAGAATTTTGGTCATATCTAGGTCTCCACCAGTTCCCATGTGAGTGCTCAGGTTGGCAAGCAATATGATATAGGACAGGATTTATAGTACCTCCAAAGCACTCCAAGCCACAAAGGGCTTGCCCCTGAGCCTTTTGCTGTACCGCCATTTTTTTATTGTATACAAAATTTTGTTACTCCATTTGGGGTTTTCTTGACTAAAACACTAGAGTGGTTTGCCATTTCCTTCTCCAACTCATTTAAAAAAACAAACTCTTACCTTCTGTCTTAGAATAGAGAATAGATATCAGTTCCAAGGCAGAAGTGCAATAAGGGCTAGGCAATTGGGGTTAAATGACTTGCCCAGGGTCACACAGACAGAAAGTGTCTGAGGTCATATTTGAAACTCTCTCATTTCTAGGCCTGGTTCTCTATTCACTGAGCCACTTAGCTGCCCCTGCAGCTCATTTTATAGATGATGAAACAGAGGCAAGCAGGATTAAGTGACTTGCCCAGGGTTACACAGTTACAAAGGGGCTGAATCCAGATTTGAACCTGGGAAGATGAGTCTTCTTGACTCCAGGCTTGGTACTCTCTCCATTGCCCTACCTAGCTGCCCTTACACCTGAACCTTTCAAAACAACTTTCTTGCCCTCTCTGGAGATCTACTTTCTTCAGACCACAGAACTCTTCCCAAAGAAGAGAGTAATATACCCACTGAAGAGGAAGCAGGGTCTTGTCCTCCAAGTAATGATATTGAAGCTCTATAGATGCTGTCTATAAAGAGACCATCCCAAAGTGATCAGAAGACAAAAAAAAAATAGAAGTGATAAAGAATACTAAATCAGATCTTTTTTTTTTTACTTAATAATAACCATAGAGAGAGCCCAGATCTTCTTGGAGTATGTATCCAAAATGTGATAGAACATCTTAAGACTTGCTTTTTAAAAATTATTTAAATTAAACTGTATTTTTTTCAATTACACATAGAAACAATAGTTTAGATTCTTTCTCCCCTGATTCCCCAAGGTGGTAAATAATCTGATACAGGTTATATCAGTGCTTTCATGCAGTATATATTTCCATATTCCCCACATCATGACTGAAGACATGTTACATATACAATAAAAAGGCCACAAAGGAAATAAAGTAAAAGCTGACACGTATTCGCCTGTAATCAGATGCCAACAGTTCTTTCTTTGGCTGTGGATTCAAGACTTGTTAAATAGGATGGTTACTACCTCTTTCTGATTATTCACATGAGCAAAAATAATACTGCCAGAAGGAATGTAGGAGGTTTTGCTAAATAATACAAAACTGTGGACAAATATTTAAGACTTTAAGAAGGCAGGTGGTATTTAATCCCGGTGTCCATCAAAGGCTGTCCATTCAGAAAAGAAGTGGAAAGTGATTTGGAGAGTGAGCAGCTCTGCAAAATTACAATGTCTGAGCATGAGATTTTGGTTTCTGGACCACAGCCTCAAATAAAGCAAAGACAGGGTGCTGGCTAGGAATAGAAAGTGCCTAATAAGGGCTAGTAAGGAGAAAAATATATAAATGAAATCTTTTTTTTGAAGCACTTGGTTGGTTTTAGGTATGGGCTAAGCACTGGAGATAAAAACACAAACAAAACAGGCATTCCCAGTCCTTGAGAAGCTTACACTTTAATGGAGGGAAGCGATGTATAAAAAGAAGCTAGAAAGGGAGAGAGAGAAGGGTATTTGAACATGGGCAAGGCTAATGGGGATGAGGGTCTGGAAAAGTCTGGAGAGTGAAGAGTGGAGCTGTGAAGGAATGAGCATGACCTGAGTTCCTCAAGAAATTGTATTCCTGATCAGACATTTACCAATTCTAAGAGAAAGGATTCAGGGCAAAGGCATGTCTAGGGCAAGATGGCTGGATAGATAGAAAATCCAGAAAAGTAGATAGAAAAATCCAGAGAATGAGGTGAGGGCACATGTGTCTGAGGTCCTGCAAATTTAGTCAAAGGGTCTTTAAATGGAGGAGCTGCTTCCTATGATGTCCACCAAGCCCAATACCATGAAGAGTAGTAATAGTTGAAGGGGGAAGAATTGCAAGAGAGAGACCAGGAAGTTTCCAGGAGACAAAAATCTAGAAAGAAGACAGTAATAAAACCAATGGTGTAAGTTATCTTTATACGAATATACAAAGCATGGGTAAAAAGCAAAATGAACTGGGGATCCTGAAACAAGGAGGCAAATTGGACCATTTGGCTATTACTGAGAGTCAATGGGATGAGACCAGCGATTTGAATATGGCTTTGAGACAGTTTATACTTTATTCCAAAGAATCAAGATAGATAATTGGCAGGGAGCCTGGAGGGAAGAAGTAACATTATATTTTAAGAAGATATAGATATTTGCCAAGTGCTTTATTCCAGTCTCCTGTTCTCATGCCTCATCATGATCTTGGGTTCTTAAAGGCTATGCCAAGAAAGCACAAATTTAGGTACTTTCTATCAAGCTTGAAAATCTTTGAATATAGTCACAGGAATAATTTGAATTTATTTAGGACTAGTCTAGATAAGAATAGTGACTCAATAGTAGGCTATCCATCACAAAGATCATTCACTATGACCAGGGAGGGTTTATACTAGGAATACTGGGCTAATTCAATATTGGGAAAAATATAAACATAATTGACCATGTCAAAAACAAAAACAGCAAAAATCATATAATTATATCATTAGATGCAGGAAAAAAGTTTGACAAAATACACTATCGGTTACTATTGAAAACATTTCAATGAACCCTTTCTTAAGTAGTACCTATCTAAAACCAAACATTATCTGGAAAGAAGATGAACTTGAAGCCTTCCCTATAAAATTGAGGTGAAGCAAGGATGTCCATTATCAACACGATTATTCCATATTAGATTAGAGAGGGTAGCTAGGTGATTCACTAGATTGAAAACCAGGCCTAGAGATGGGAGGTCTAGGATTCAAATTTGTCCTTAGGCACTTCCTAGCTGTTTGACCCTGGGCAAGTCACTTAACTTCCATTGCCTGTCTCTTAAAGTTCTTATTCCTTGGAACCAATTGCACACTATTGATTCTAAGGCAGAAGATAAGGATTTTATTTCTTTTAATTATATTAGAAATGCTAGCTATAGCAGTAATGAAAGAAAAAATTGAAGCAATAAAAATAGACAGTGAAGAAATGAAACTATCATTTTTGCAGATGATATTATAATATATTTAAAGAATCCTAGAGGATCAACTAAAAAACTAGTTGAAACAATGGACAACTTTAGAAAAACTGCAGGATATAAAATAAACCCACATTAAATCATCAGCATTTCTATATGTTACCAATAAAACCCAGCAGCAAGAGGTAGAAAGAGAAATTCCATTTAAAATAACTGCAGATAATATAAAATACTTGAGAGCTACCTGTCAAGATAAATCCCGGGACTATATGAAGACAATTACAAAACACTTTTCACACAAATAAAGACAGATCTAAACAACTGAGTAAATATTAATTGCTCATGGATATGCCGAGGAACTCAGAGGTTGGTCAAACATCTAAGATGCCAAGGTCATCCACTGAATCCCAGGCCATCACCAGTTGTCCTGACTTTTGTCCTGTCATTGGATTTGACTCTGGAAGAGAGAATGAGGCCGATGGTTTTGTACAGCCCTGCTTCATTTAAATCCAATTCACAAGCAAGTCAAGATACCACCCCTTTGATGTCATGGGTCCTCTTCAAATGTGAGAAGGGAGAGAGGCATCTGGAGGGTGTTCTCCAAGTTAATATATGCTTTTGAGTTCTCTAGTCTTCTTGTATGAGAACATCTGCCCAAGGAACTAAACACATACTATCCTGGGGATCAGGAGAATTTTGAAAGCAACTCGGAATCCCCCCAATGAAACCAAGAACATTAAAGTAGCAGCAGCCCACTCCACCTGTGCAGTTTATAATTACTCTAAGTCCTGGAAGACCACGTCTCCCAGGGATCCCTGCTACAACTTTCTACCTCCCTTCACCTCTCTCGAACACCCCAATATGACACTCTTGAAAGCACATGCTCTGGTCACATCAGTGTCTATGCCCCTAAAGAATGAGCCCCTTCCCACTGAACTTCCAGAAGGGGTCTTGACTAGACCCAATTTCAGGCATCCTTTGAGGACTAGATTCTGGCTAAATATTCTTGGACTCTCTCCTAGAGCTGCTGCAGAGACAGCCAAAGGAAATATCCCAGACTTACAAGGGAAATTCAGCCTCTCTTCCTTACCAGTGAAGTTCCATTTCAGATTTCCAGAACACTTCACGTTGATTCTCTTGTGACCCTCACAAAACCCTGAGATGTAAGTATTGTTATTAACCCCATCTCCTAAGGAATATATGTTGAAGGTGGGATTTGAACCAACTCTTCCTGCTTCTCTTCATAAGGAGACATCATGAGCAGTGGGGACGACACTGTCTCTAAACCCAAAGAATCTGGATTCAAATGCTATCTTTGACATTTATTTTTTGTTCACCTAACCTCACTGGGCTATAAAATGAGAGGGTTGAACCAGAGGGTTTCTGGGTCCCCTCTACTCTCTCTATATATGGTTCTCTGACTCCATGCCCAGTGCTATATGGATTGTGTCATGCCTCCTGCGTAGGGCAGCTTCCTGGCTAGGTGGGCTAGGGAACCCACCATTGCATCCCAACCTTGGTGGTAGGCGTATCTTCCCTTTTTCAAGAGATTGACCAAAATCCGTACTTGGCAGCAATTTTATCTGAGGGGGTTGGGAAGAGGAAGAGCATCTGTTCTCTTCATATTTCATTTGGAAGTATGTCCCTGTGAATATGGGACATCACAGGGAAAATATTCTTAATCATCCATGATGATAGGACTATCACTTTACTTGAGGGGGTTGTAAATTATTTAAGTGTGTCAAGCACTGGTTCTGAATTCAGAGGACTAGGGTTCAAATCCAACCTCTGACACTATCTATGTGTCCTTATACAAGTCACTTAACTTCTATGGTCTTCAGTGCCCTCATCTGTAAAAGGAGGAAGTTGAACTAAAAATCAACATTTATTAAGAGCTGATATGTGCCAGGCACTGTGAACTAGATGGCCACTGAGGCCCTTGATCTGAGACCCATGGACCTAGATCTGCCATTATCTTTTTCTGGAATCTTAGACAAAGCACTTCAATTCAATTCAACTGAATAAATATTTATTATTGAGGCTCCAGGTGGTTTAGGGGATTAAATGGTGGATTTAGACTCAAGAAGTCCAGAGTTCAAAGTCTGCCTCAGAAATTTACTTGTTGTATGACCCTGGAGGCAAGTCACCTAACCACTCTCTGCCTCAGTTTCCTTATCTCTAAAATGAGAGTAATTAATGGCACCTACCTCCCAGGGTTGTTTTGAGAATCAAATGAGATAGAAGTAAAGTGCTTTATAAAACCACTTATAACCTTAAAGTATTGTATACATGCTAGCTATTTGTTAATCATATTGTTATTGTGTGTTAGGGACTCAATATGCAAGGGCAAAACAAATTATAAAGAAACTGTCCTGAAGGCCTCTGTTTCCTTATATTTTTAATGAAAATAATCATTCCACTGTGTCTAACTCCCAGAGGAATTGTGAGGACCAAATAGGATGTGGAGGCAGACAAAGAAAAGAGAATAAAAAATAACATCTCAATGTAAGATATTAGATTTCTTCACTACTCCAAGAATCTGTCATTTGTCAGCGTTACTCTTTCATCCTTCATTCTACCAATAAGGTTCATGCCCTCCTCCCTGCCCCACATCCCCCCACCCCCAACTTTGAAGGTTTTTGTGGCCTTTCCCAACCCTTTTAGCCAACCTGGTGAGGATCCTGTTCCCACTTAGCTAGGCCCACAATAGACCAACAATGCAGTCCATGCTAAAAGCCCTTCCAGTTTGATAGTGTTAACAAAATTTTCCCTTCACTGGTACATTTTTTAAGATCATAGACACATTCTAAACTATATTTTTGAATAATCTACCTTTTAAAATAACTGTATATGCACATATATTAAAATGAGCCAGTAGTCTTAAAAAGAAACATCACAATTGTAACATCATACTTACCTTTTGGCTCACACTATGCCAGAAAAGAAATATTTCTTAGTCTGTCACCTTTCTCCATTTCACAACTGAGGAAATAGACAAAAAGGAAATGGCTAGCCACACAGAAAATTGAAGAATTGGGTTTAGAACTCAGGTCTCCTGCTCCCTAGTTCATTCAATGTAGACAAATTGTCTGAGACTATCTCTAATCTAGATACCTCTCTTCTTCTAGGCAAAGGAGTTGTAAATCTTGAGTCTGTGAACTTTTTGATAACCATATTTTAATATAATTTATTTTCTTTGTGATTTATTTCAAAATTATAATTTTGGCATCTTACATATTATAAATGTAATTGTTTTCTTCGTTATCTTACGCATGCTATTTTATACATTTAAAGAATATTCTTGGGGATAGGTAGGTAGCTCAGTGGATTGAGAGCCAGACTTAGAAACAGGAGGTCCTAGGTTCAAATCTAGCCTTAGATACTTCCTAGGTGTGTGACCCTGGGCAAGTCACTTAACTCCCATTGTCTAGTCCTTACTTCTTTTCTGCCTTGGAACCAATACATAGTATTGATTCTAAAATAGAAGGGAAGAGTTTTTATTAAAACAAACAAACAAAAAAACAATTCCAAGAAGGGGTCCATGAGCTTCATTAGACTACTAAAGGAGCTCATGACCCCCCAAAAAGTTAAGAGCCCATGTTCTAGGAAGATCCAGCTTATCATAAAAAATATAAATAAAAACTTGTTTTAAAATGGCCCTACAAGTCTAAATATCCTTACTAGAAAAGCTGGAAAAACTCTCCTCCCTCCATGAGCTCTTATTACCTAATCTCTGGGCTTTCATTTCTTTGTCATAATGATGAAACTGGACCAAATGATCCCTGCAGTCTCTTTCATCTCTAACCTTCTATGAATCCATAAATCAATCTTGCCAACCATGAAATCTATACAAACATTCATTAAACACCTCCATATTTGCCTGCCCACATTTATCTTTTAGCTTGATGGCTTAGAGCGAGTGCGAGGAAAGACAGATTCATGGGTTGTATCCCTCTCCGCTGCTCAATGACATCTCTAATCTGGTCTCCCCATGCTGCAAATGTGTGGCTTTCGTGCCAAGGAGGACTGGCCAAGAGAATATAGGCCACTTGGGGCAAACTCATCTCTGCTTCTTGAACAATAACCCAAAGCTCATCCTAAGGTAGAGGATGGGCAGCATCGTCCTAGCGTATGGCACGCAGCTCTGGGAGAAGCTGTGAAGCTTAGCGCCCTGTGATTCTGTAGAAATAGCATCTGTTCTCCCAAGTGACCTCTGCTCTGAGAGGGGAAGCCATCACCATTCTAATAGGGCAAGGGTATTCCCTCCCCTTTCACTCTGCCTCATACAGACTGATTCAGGTGAATGGTTGAAGGGGGTTCCAGTTAGGAAGGTAGTCACAGTTCATCCTTTCATATCGGTGGGTGATGTCTTGACTCTGTACCCTCCATGCATCCCAGTATTGGGCAGCAGATAGCCTGAATCTTCAAATTATACATAATCAATTTTTTAAAAGATTATTTAGGTGTTTTTCCATAGTTACATGATTCATGTTCCTTCCCTCCCCTTTGCCCTCCCCCTCTCAGAGCTGACAAGCAATTCCATGGGGTTATACACATATTATCACTCAATGCTTATTTCACATAATCGATTATTATCCGATGCTCATCTTTCCCAAGAATTTGATTTCCTATTTGGTACAAACTGCAACCTGCCTGTAGGCAAGTCTCTGATCTGTTACTGAGCTGTCCTGGGGCACTAATGTTCAAATTTCTACAGCAGCTATGGAAGCAACCCACTTTAGAGGCTGTCAAGTACTTCACCATGAGTTATATGAAAGTGGAGATTGTATCTCGTCTAAAGTTTGAATCTAGCACTCCTAATATGTGTTCATTGGATTGGATGAGGAAGCTGAGATCCAGAGAAATGGAACATTTCCCCAAGGTCATGAGGCTAATTAGAGTAGTTGGGCCTAAATTCAAGAAGACCAGGATTTAAAATCTTGTCTCAGTACTAGCAGTGTGAGCCTGCACAACTCTCTTAAATGCTCTGTGCCTCAGTTTCCTCCTCTGTAATACAAAAGGAATGACTTGATGACCTCTAATGTCCCTTTCAGCACAAATTCCATGCTTCTGTGCTTAGTAAAAGGTTCTAAGCTAGAACTCAGATACGCTCACTTTCAGTTGAACATGCTATATGCCAGGGGTCTGCAGTGGTCCGTATTGGTCCTCAACTCAAGAACCTTATTTTATAAAGTTTGTGGTACATCCTGATCACAGTACAGCTCCTAGTCACAGGGCTCCTGGAATAACACTGAAATACAGTGACTGCCTGGAAAGACAAGGTCAGCCTCTGAAGAGGTCTTGGTCCGGTGCCCAGTCTCAGTCCTGGAAAGGGCACTCCGGGGATTGTCAAATGACTTCCACAAACAGTTTCCCTTGAATTTTTCTGAGTTCTTTTTGTACTTTGTATTCTGCTTATCACTCTGTGGGGCTTTGCACGGCAGATGTTTGCTACTTAAATAGACAGAGTTTGCTTTGGATTTTGTATTTTGCCCTGAATTGGGAGTTGGAAGGGAGAGAGTTTGGATCAATGAGACTAGTGGACTGCTGGGTTGGATGGGGGACATTTTCAAAGTCAGAAGCACAGTCTAGCCAAGGCCAAATTGTAAAGTCAGTGAAAATACAGAGGCTCAATAATGCACTGTGAGGAAGAACAGGGAGTTGGGTAGAGGTAGGAGACCCACTCCCCAGCCCTGTGACTATGAAGTTACCTCACAGTATTCTGAATCCTCAGCGTCTTCATCCCAAAATCTTTCTTGCCCTGCCTACTTTATAAGACTGTTGGGAGGAAAGGTGTTTTGTACATTACAAATGTCATAGAAATGTCAAAGGAAAAGAGATCTGTGTTTGAGTTCTACTTCTGATAGTCATTGAGTGATCAAGGACAATTCTTTTAACTTATTAAGGAGAGAGAGAGAGAGAGAGAGAGAGAGAGAGAGAGAGAGAGAGAGAGAGAGAGAATCA
>NC_058132.1:309664594-309842783 GCF_016433145.1 Gracilinanus agilis | reverse complement strand
GGAAGGAAGGAGGAAAGAAACATCAAATAAGAAAGAAAGAAAAGTCAAGAAAGAAATAATGAGGTCATGAGCTAGAGCAAAGTCAATGTGAGAGGAAAGGAAACAGATGTGAACAGATGGGAATGATGTTGGGGAGAGAAAAATCGATAAGATGCTAATTGATTAGATGTAGAAGAGAAAATGAGTCAAAGACAATGAGTACCAAATGAGTAATGCAGAGTCTAGTAGATATAATGTGGAAGGAAGGGACTAGCCAGTGAGAAAGGGCCCAACCTTTTGAGCATGCACAGATATTCCCTGCCTAGTTTCAGATCTCAAAGAAAATGTAAGTATTTCCTTCCTGATTTCATAGACAAAGATATTCTCTGCCTGTTTCGACTAGTTGGAGACTTCGGTGAGTTTAAGTTCAGCCATGAATGATTATGACCATGAAAAGTCTTTTAATTGACTGAAGAGCCAGAAAAGAACTGAGGATTCAGGGAGCATTGAGCTGGAACTGAGTGTACATACAAAAGGAACAATTCCCCACAGTAGAGAACCCCCTCTGGGGTGCTTCCCAACCTGGGAACTCTTTGCTAGTTTGGGATTCTCAGAAGGATGGTTGCTATCACACTCTGAGATTGTGACTTCTAACACTGTAGCTTTGAAGCCACCAAAGGAGTGCTCCCTGTTTAGTCCAAAACACAATTTCTTCAAAATTTTTCTCATAATTGGTCCTACAACTCTTGGATAGCCTGGGATGTTTAGCATAGAACAGGAGGGAAAATTACTTTCAGGGTCAGGAATTGGGACATACCCTCTGACCATATGTGTTTTCTGCTTGTGGTCCCTATGGTCATTGTACTTTAAATTTGAGCCTGCTCTCCCCAGGGATGTTGTGTGGGCACAATGGAAGAAATGCATCCCCAAGGTGGTGATAACACCTTGTGTATCCATTGTCCTTATTATGCCTTCTTAGTAAATTTCTTTTCTAAAAGCTAATGGAGGGGTAGCTAGGTGGCACAATGGACAAAACAACTGACTTGGAATTGGGAGAACTTGGGTTTGATTCTGGCCTCAGACACTTCCTAGCTGAGTGACCCTGGGCAAGTCATTTACTCTCATTTGCCTAGCCCTTGTCCTTGTGGTAGAGTTGTTTCCAAGACAGAAAGTAAGGGTTGAAAAAAAGCTAATGGAATCTACTGGTTTATTGATAATGGAAAGTTCCCCATTGTGGATTCAGGAACAATGGCATTAAAAGTTACAATCATTCACTGTTACCCCTGAGGGTGGAAGCAAACAAAAAGCTCTCTGGGGAGCTCAAATTGTAAAAAAAAAATGTCTGTAGGGATAGTCAATGGGGGAGAAGTACTACAGTTGGGTATGATTAAAGTAGGCTAGAATGACTAGGAAGACATCATAGAGGAGGTGAGATGAGCTGGACTCTGAAAGATGCATGAAATGTAGATGCTAGAAGGAAAACTGAATTCCATGACCAGCCCCTCAGCCCACATGAACCTTTGGGGTATCCCTATTAGAATCAGGCTGCAAATGATGGTGTTCAAAGGGTTAAAGATGACTGGCCTGACTAATAATAGCCCAATGGAAACTGAACTTTAAGGATAAAAGCCACGATGGGTTATTTTAGGTGTCCAGTCACACGGAGTAATGGGATTGAGAGCATAAGCAGGCACGAGCAGGACTGGTATTCTTAGCTACAGGAGCAGCCACGGGTGTCCACCCTTTCCAAACAAATCACACATTTGCAAGTTTGCCTTTTTTCCCAGTTGAGTCTTATTTTGACCTTCAGTCAAGCATAATTCTCCAGTGGGAAGGAACACATTGCTCCTATTCTTTCTATCCAGAGCTCTTTTCAGACAGGCTGCTCCCAAATCTTTCTGATCCTTCCAGCTACCTGCCCACCATACAGGTGGGAAAAACAGAGACTAGAGAAAATAAAGGAAATAAACTCAGACTTCAGTTGTCTTTGAGTCGTGTCTGACTCTTCATGACCCCATCTGGGGTTTTCTTTGCAATGATAGTAGAGCGGTTTGTGATTTCCTTCTCCAGCTCATTTTACAGATGAGGAACTGAGGCCAACAGGCCAACTGAGGCCAAAGTATCAGAGGCCAGATTTGAACATGGGAAGATGAATCTTCCTGATTCCAGGCTTGTCATTCTATCTATCAGACTACCTGGCTGTCTTGCTCAGTCCAAATATGGAATGTCACTACTAGATATACTTAGGTTAAAAAGAACTATTCCTCTGGCATAAATTTCTTCTCATTGCTTATGTACAAAATAGCTATAGGACGGGAGATCCTAGGTTCAAATCTGGCCTCAGCCACTTCTCAGCTGTGTGACCCTGGGCAAGTCACTTGCCTACCCTTACCACTCTTCTGCCTTGGAGCCAACACACAGTATTGACTCCAAGACGGAAGGTAAGGGTTTTAAAAAAAAAATAGCTATAGGGAAGGTATAAATTTTTTTGACATTTAATAATATTCATTTTTTTAGAAATGTTAATATGGTTACATGATTCATGCTCTTACTTTCCCTTCACACACCCCCCACCCCTATAGCCGATGCACATTTCCATTGGTTTTAACATGTGTCATTGATCAAGGGGAAGGTATAAATTTGATTTTTAACCCTCCTCCTTTTTCTTTCCCTCTTTCCTCTTTATTGCCTCTCTTTCCCACCTTATTCCTTCTCAATATATATCTATTCCTTGCTCAACCAACTAGTCTCTTGCTACTCTGGGCCCAGCTCTGTGTTATTCACCAAAGGAAATTGAAGAGAAGAAGGGTCAGCCTTGAGCAAAATTATGAAGGAAGGGATTCTCTGACAACCTCATTTCCAGATGTCTTCTCTTTTCTCTCTTCATGGTATTCTCTCATTCAGGTTCCCCAATTCCCATTCTACTCCAAGAAACCAGTCCTCATCTGCTATTCTTGCTGTCTTCTAAAGATGATTCATCTCTTGGTCCTCTTTCCAACTCTGAATGCTTCTCTCAAATTCTCTGATACAGAGGGGCCAGGAGGGGCAATTAGAAGCCATTTTCAGATCCTCTTCCTGCCATCTTCACTTGGTAATGGCCTCTCCTTTAAAGTTTACCCATCATGCTCAGAACCTTACTGTTGTTCTAGGTTATAGGATTTAGAGCTAGAAGAGATCTTAGAAGATATAGAGTCTAGTCTCATTTTACAGATAAGGAAACTGATGCTAAGAGGTTACCTAAGTTTCCCATTGTCATGCATTTCTTTCACTCCAAATTTAGCACATGTTCTACTATACTATCCCAATTGTCCACACCAGCAAGATCTCTTTCTCTCTCTGTCTCTGTCTCTGTCTCTGTCTCTGTCTCTGTCTCTCTCTCTCTCTCATCCTGACAAAGACTCAGTACTTGACTCACAGTCTTGTTCTCTATTCTAATCCACACCCTTTCTGAATACCTTCCACCAAGCATAAGATTGGTCCTACTTTAAACCTTTTTCAGTTTGCCTTCAGTGCTGAAATTTCTAGTACTATCTCTGCTGGGTAGATCCCTTTTAGGAGTGGATGTATAGAATTAAGAACCATCCTCCTGTAAGACTCCTTAAAGATCATCTAGTTCAATTCTCTCACTTCACAGGTGAGAAACTGAGTCCCAGAGAGATGAGAAGGTTCTCTCAAGATTTCGCATAACAGGTAGTGTTTGGGTCAGTTCTTAGAACTTATGTCTCCTGGCTTCTGTGCATTATGGTTTCTCCTATACACTGTTTCTGCTTCCTTGTCCTGTCTCAATCTCCATTCCAACCACCTTCATAACCACTTCTTGAGTAATATCTAAAGGCACCCAGATAGCATAGTGGATAGAACACTGGACTTGGAGTTAGGAAGCTCAGAGTTCAAATGTGACCTCAGATACTTACTAGCTCTGGGCAAGTCACTTAACTCTGGTTGTCTCAGTTTCCTCATCTGTAAAATGAGCTGGAGAAGGAAATGGCAAACCACCTAGTATCTCCACCAAGGAAACTCCAAATGGAGTCACAGAGAATCGGACACAACTGAAATGACTGAATTACATCAGCCAATCAGACACACAGTCCATTAACTCCAATATAGTGATGTCATTTTTTTTTTCAAAATTTAAGGATATTTTTAATAGACAATGTCACATAGAACACCAATAGATAGCAAACTATAAAGAATGAAAAGTTAGTGATGTCATTTTGGTTCTCTTATGAGTATAAAGGACAACAACCAACTAAGCAACTGACCGACCAACCAACCAACCAACCAACCAACTGATGGCTACTTCATCTGTCTCAAATATCTTTCAGGGCAAGTACCCACCATACGGTGCCACCCCCAACCTAGCTGCTAACTCATTGGGTGTTGCTTTGCATAAATTTACATTGATAGTCACACTTCAAGAATTTGGACTCCATTAATTCAGGAACTGAGGTAATTTGGGTAGCAGCTGGGCTGATATTCACCTTTGTGTCTTCTAGGAAGAGTGGATTTGAGAAACCAAACAAATTAATAGTGTAAACAAGATTTCAGGAGGATTGTTTAAGCTATTAAAATAAAAAAGGCCAAACTTTCTAAGGACCCTCAAGCACTCTGGAAGCACCTATTTACATACAAACAATGGATGTGCTAATTTATCTCTTCATTAAGCAGTTGTGCTGGGGACCACTCCCTGGAAACAAAGCATTTTATTTGCCCAGTTCTGGTTTCTGTCAGTACTTAAACCTAAGAGAATGGCATTGCTTTAAATATATCCCATCACACTTCCTCTGAATTTAGGCTGGCCTTTCTCCCCAATTAGTCCAAATTAATGAGGTTTGAATGCTAATGTGAATACTGCCTGTTTAACATAAAAGGCAAGCAAAAGTCAGAATATAAACTGAGAACAACAGAACAATACATGTCTTTAGTTTTTATTTATTTATTTGTTTATTTTTATAGATTTTTTTTATTATTTTATTTTTACTTTTTAGAAAAAATTTTTTCATGGTTACATGATTCAAGTTCTTGCTCTCTCTCCACCACCCCCCTTAAGTCCCCAGTAGCCAACACACATTTCCACTGGTTTCTTCCTGTGTCATCAATCAAGACCTATTTCCATATTACTGATAATTGTTCTAGGGTGGTCATTAAGAGTCTACATCCAAATTGTGTCCGCATCAACCCATGTGTTCAAGTAATTGTTTTACTTCTGTGTTTGCACTCCTGTAGTCCTTCCTCTGAATGTGGGTAGTGTTCTTTTCCATAAATCCCTCAGAGCTGTCCTGTGTCATTGCATTGCTGCTAGTAGAGAAGTCCATTACATTTGAGTTTACTACAGTGTATCAGTCTCTGTGTACAATGTTCTTCTGGCTCTGCTCCTTCCACTCTGCATCAATTCCTGGAGGTATTTCCAGTTCACATGGAATTCCTCCAGTTCATTATTCTTTATAGCGCAATAGTATTCCATCACCAGCAGATACCACAATTTGTTCAGTCATTCCTCAAATGACGGGCATTCCCTCGTTTTCCAGTTTTTTGCCACCACAAAAAGCAGGACTATAAATATTTTTGTACATGTCTCTTTTTCCCTGTGATCTCTTTGGGGTACAAACCCAGCAATGGTATGGCTGGATCAAAGGGTAGGCAGTCTTTTAGCACTCTTTGCTCATAGTTCCAAATTGCCATCCAGAATGGTTGGATCAGTTTACAACTCCACCAGCAATGCATTAATGTCCCAGTTTTGCCACATCCCCTCCAACATTCATTACTCTCCCCTGCTCTCATTTTAGCCAATCTGCTGGGTGTGAGGTAATACCTCAGAGTTGTTTTGATTTGCATTTCTCTAAAAATCCATGCAATTAAGGATTGGGTAGGAACCTAAAGATCATCTATTTCAAGCTCCTTATTTTACAGATTAGGAAACTGAGGCCTTTGAAAGGTTGAGGGAATTTCCCAAACTCACACAGCTAGTCTGTCAGAGGATTGACTACAGATCACCTGTAACTGAATCAGAAATTATTTTCCAGGGTCCTTTTCTAGTCTTTTGCATGACCCTCAAATTTCAGCCTCTTTTTTCACACACTTATCAAAAGGGCAAGAATTTATTAAGTGCCTGCTGTAAGCTGGACCATACAGATACAAAGACAAAAATTAAGTGGTCCTCATCCACAGAAAGAACTGTGGGAGTAAAAAGGAAGAAGAAAAACATATGATTGATCACCTGGTTCCGTGGGGATATGATTGGGGATGTTGACTTTAAAGGATCACTCTATTGCAAATAGTAATAATATGGAAATAGGTTTTGAACAATGATACATGTAAAACCCAGTGGAATTGCTCCTCAGCTCTGGGAGGGGAAGGATGGAGGAAAAGAACATGAATTGTGTAACAATGGGAAAATATTCTAAATTAAATAAATAAAAAATTGAGTGGCATTCAAGAGGGAGCTTATAGTATGTCAGGGGAAACAATATGTATAGGTTTAAGTAAATATAAAATATATACATTTGTATGTATATATTATAGTAAATGCAAAGATATTTCAAGGGAGTCAGGAAATGTCTCAGGGAAAGTTTTATTCACATACACACACAATCATCTTCTCAGGATTTGGTTCCTGACAAGAAATGATGACCCATCAGGACAATCCCATTAAGTTTTCTACCTGAAGAACACTAGGACCTGGGTGCAAAAAGTAGTTCTTTTGGTTTAGGCAACTTGGTGTCCAAATCATCTTCTTCCACCATTAAAGCTGCCAGGGCTGGTCCAGTGCAACAGCAACCATTTCTCTTGAGTCCTCTGAGCATAGTCAATTCTTGAGTCAGCCAATAATCATTTATTTAGCATCTACTATGTTCAGGGTGTTGTGAGGAATACAAAGATAAATGAAATGGTTCCTACCTTTGAAAGCCTATAGTAATGTGGTGAAAAGAATATTGGAGTTGGAATCTGAGGACTTAGGTTTGAAAGTTGACTCAGCTCATTCTTAGCTGGGTTACCTAAGTCAGGTAACTTGTTCCTTCTGGGCCAGAGTTTCATCATGCTATATCATCATACAAGTGAAGGTATTGGAAAGACACGAATGGCATGCTTGTTAAATTTACAGATTTCGCAGGATTGGGAAGGATGGCTAACACACTAGACCAGTGATGGGCAAACTACGCCCTGTGGGCCAGATGTGGCCCCCTGAAATGTTCTATCTGGCAGCACAACATTATTCCTAATCTGACCAATACAATGAGTAGAATACAATACAATGACATTTCGAAAGAGTTGCCTTAGAAACAGACTGACAGATGCGCATTTCCTTTCCTTTGGTCCCCTCTTTAAAATGTTTGCCCATCACTGCACTAGATGATAGCATCAGGGGCCACAAAGATCTTGACATGTTTAAGTTGGGCAGAATCTAAGAAAATTACATTGCATATGGATAGTGTCTTCTATTTGGATTAAAAAAGCCAGTGTCATAAAAATAGTATGGGAGAGGCATGGCTAGACAGCAATTCATTTGGAAAATATTTGGGAGTTTTATGGATTACAAGTTCAATATGAGTATGAGTCAACAGAATGATATGGCAAGCAGACAGGGTAGTTTTAGGAGGGATCTAGAGGACAAGACTAAGGAAATAATGCTTCACTCTTCCTTGTCCAGACAGGTCCTGATTAATGTAAATAATGAATCCCCTAAAGGGGATGAATTATTAGAATTCACCTTGCATTTTTCTACTGGACTAGTACCAATTGTCACATTTCACATAATTATAAATTTGAAGAATGTAAATTCAAATCCATGCAACTTCTTCTGGGGGTTCATTATTTGCATTAATTGGGACTTGGCTGTAATACAGATGAAGGGTTATATTCATTTCTCCCATTCAATTGTAAGCTCCTTGAAGGCAGGGATTGTCTTGTGTTCTTTTTGTATACAATGCCTGGCACAGTAGGTGCTTAATAAATGTTGATTGATTGATTGGGGGCTGCTGTTTAACAATGTTTCTGATAAGTCTGAAGGCTGAAATGCCTCAGGCTGATAAGCCACCAAAAGAACTCAGTATGTTTAATGGAGAAAAGAGAAAACTTAGGAAAGATATTATAACTGTTTTCAAATACTGTATTTGAAAAGTGATCCCATGGAAGAGAGATTAAACTTGTTCTCCTTGGTTCCAGAGATAGAATTAGGAGCAATGGGTAGAAGTTTCAGTGAGGCCAATTTAAGTTATGTGTAAGCATAACCTTCCTAATAATTAGACTTATCCACAAATGAGATAGTCTTCTATGGATAGCTGTGGGTTCTTCCCTAAAAGTTTTCAAGGAAAGAAAGAACTGGAAACTGAAAGGGGTACCCATCAATCGCTCAACAGATGATTGTACATGCATGTAATAAAATGTTATTGCATCATAAGAAATGCTTGAAAGGATGGAGTTGGAGAAACCTGGAAAGATATATATGAACAGATGAAAAGCTGAATAGAATTAAAGCAACTAATTATACAATGACCACAATGCTGCAAAGACTTGACTCTGATCAATCTGATAACCAGTCATGACTCTAGAAGATGGATGGCAGACAGCAGAGCTCCCTCCTCTTAGTGTAGAGGCAATGGATTGTACATAAAGAATGAAAATTAAATTTTCAGACATAGCCCATGTATGAACTTGCTTTGCTTGACTATATTTATTAGTTATACCATAGGATTTGCTTTTACATTTGTTTTTCTTTTTCCCTCCTCAGGACTATAGGAAGTAATGATAGTAATACCAAATAAAGAAGAAAAGAACACTAATGAAACATCTTTTAAATGTACAAAAAAAGAATAGAAGGAACCTCTTGGAATACATAGGTAAAAGTAGGATGGCTTTGGAAATAAGGTACTTAATTTGATATATACTTTTTTTTTTAACCCTTAACTTCTGTGTATTGACTTATAGGTGGAAGAGTGGTAAGGGTAGGCAATGGGGGTCAAGTGACTTGCCCAGGGTCACACAGCTTGATATATACTTTTTAAAGAGCAAAGCTGTATGAGGCAGCTAGGTATTTCAGTGGTCTAAGAGTGAGGACTAGAGATGGGATGTCCTGAGTTCAAATGTAACCTTAGATAATTCCTAGCTATGTGACTCTGGGCAAGTCACTTAACCCCAATTGCCTAGTCTTTATTGTTCTTCTACCTTGGATCCAATATTAATATTGAGTCTAGGATGAATGATAAGGATTTAAAAGGAAAGCCAAGCTATATGAAGTAGAGGCAGTTATAGTTCAATGGTTACAACATTATACCTCAAGTCAGGAAGACTTGATTTCAAATCCATTCAAGGACACTTCCTACCTGTGTGACCCTGGGCAAGTCGTTTAACCTTTAATTGCCTAATGAAAAGGATTCACTGAATCCACTGTAGAAAGGAATGGCAAACCACTCCAGTATCCTTACCCAGAAAACCCAATAACTATGACCCATGGAGCCATGAAGAATTGGGCGCAAATGAACAACAATAATAGAGATTCACAATTTTATACATGATACCCTTTCTTTTTTTTGTATATGGGAATATTTATGTTTATTGGTGTTTTTCAAGTTCATAATAACATTAAATTCAAAAGGAGAGACAGGAGGCAGCATGTGCCATGCAAGTAAAGTCACTACCACCACCCCACCACCTTGACCATAATATAGTCCAGAAGCAAGAGTCCAGCCTTCAAAAGCCTTTGAAATAACAGTACTCCCAGCCCAGTATTGCTAGCCATCATCCTCAGAAGCAACCTCTATGGAGATGCTACCACCTTAGGCCAAGTTCTCCCTCTCCATTCCAACCATCATAGAAATAGCCGCCAAAGTATTTTCTTTAGGTACAGATTTGACCATGGGACACTTCAATCAATTCCAGTGATTTCCAATTGCCTCTAAAATTAAATAAACTCAGGGGTAGCTGGGTTGAGAGCCAGGCCTAGAGATGGGAGGTCCTAGGTTCAAATCTGGCCTCAGATACTTCCCAACTGTGTAACCCTGGGCAGGTCACTTCACCCCCATTGCCTAACTCTTACTACTCTTCTGCCTTGGAACTAAATACATAGTATTGATTCTAAGGCAGAAGGTAAGGTTTGAAATTAATTAATTAAATTAAATTAACTCCTCAGTTTAGCTTTTAAAGCCCTATATGACTTGGCCCAACCAATCTTTCCAACCTCATTGGACTTTATTTCCCCTGCTATATTTGCCATGAAGTCAAACTGGCCTTCTCTCTGTTCCTCACACACTCCATCTCCTGTATCCCTTCCTTCACCCATGCCTGGGATGCTCTGCCTCCTTACTTCCACTTCGAAGTCTCTTGCCATTTTTTAACAGCTTAGGCATCATTTTCTGCATAAAGTCTTTTCCCCTCCGTAACTGGTACCAAAACCACCTCATCCATGACTACTTTGTATATATTTTTACTTATTCATGGTGTATTGATTATAAGCACTATTTGAATGTGAGGTCACTGATGAGTAGGGATTGTTGTATTCTTTGTGCGTCTCTCCCCACTGCCTAGCACAGTCCATGGCACATAATAGAAGCTTAATAAATACTTCTTGCTTGATCAATTTGACGGTACAAAGATTGATGGAGTTAAAAGACAATTTACAAGGGGTTGAGAAGTCCACAGTTGGCAAGGAAATGAAGACAGTGAGTATGTATAGGATTCTTTCTAGGGGTCTGGCAGTAAAAGAGAGGAGGGGTAGCTTGTTAGGTACCTTGTAAGGATACCAGAATCAAATGAAAAAAAAATTTTTTTTATGATGAGGAAGATGTAAAAATTTTTGTAGGCACTAAGGAAGGAATTAGAGCTTGAAGGATATGTGTGTGTGTATGTGTGTGTGTGTGAGAGAGAGAAAGAGAGATAGAGACAGACAGAGACAGAGAAAAAGAGAGACAGAGAGAGAGAGAGAGAGAGAGAGACAGAGAGACAGAGAGACAGAGAGACAGAGAGAGAGAGAGAGAGACAGACAAAGAGAGAGAGAGAGAGAGAGAGAGAGAGAGAGAGAGAGAGAGAGAAAGAGAGAGACACAGAGAGAGAGAGAGAGAGAGAAAGGGGAAGAAAGAAAGGATTGGAAGAGAGAGGGAGGGAAATAGAAAGAGAGAATATGATTGATAAGGAAACTTCTATAAGAGACATCTTAACTTTCCCCTCCCGGGTGTGATGTAATCAAGTGGGAGCTGAGGGTAGAGAGGTATTGCCTTGTGTAAGACTTGTCAGGTATAAAGGCTACCTCATTTTTTGATACTAGAGAGCAGAGGTTGGCAAACTTTTTGGCCGTGAGAGCCATAAACGCCACGTTTTTTAAAATGTAATTTCGTGAGAGCCGTACAGTGCTCACAGTGCGCTCCTGTAACAGTGCCTGAAAAAAAATTGACTTTATGGCTCCTGCAGAAAGAGCCATATCTGGCCTTCAAAAGAGCCAGATATGGCTAGAGAGCCATACGTTGCCAACCCCTGCTAGAGAGGATAGTGAAGAAGTAGAGGAATTTTGCAGTATAAAGAAAGATGAATACTATTGCCTCTTATTTTACAGGAAAAAAATAAGGTCATTCCACTGAAACTTCCCTCTCCAAAGTTACCAATGATCTTTTAATTGCCAAACCCATTGGCCTTTTCTGAGTCCTCATTATCCTCTACTGCTCTGCAGACTTTGACAAGGTTTATCACCTTCTCCTTGAAACTATTTTCTCTCTAGATTTTCAGGACACTACATTCTCTTGGTTCTTCTAGCTATCTGAATGCTCTTTCTCTCTCTCCTTTGTTTTAGATCCTATCATCTAATCCAGGGGTCTGTAACCTTTTTGGCCATGAGAGCCATAAATGCCACATTTTTAAAAATGTAATTTTGTGAGAGCCGTACAGTGCTCACAGTGCGGCTCCTGTAACAGCGCCTGAAAAAAAATTGACTTTATGGCTCCTGCAGAAAGAGCCATATCTGGCCCTCAAAAGAGCCAGATATGCCTCGAGAGCCATACTTTGCCGACCCCTGCTCTAATCCTAGGTATCCCACAGGATTCTGTCCTGGGCCCTCTTCTCTCTCTCCATACTATTTGACTTGGTGATCTCTTCAGCTCCCAAAGATTTAATTATCCTCCCTGTGTTGATAATTCTCAAATCCTCCTAAACTGCCCTAGACTCTGCCCTGCTCTTATCTCACATCTCTAATTACCTTTTAGATATCTCAAATTGGATGTTCAGTAGATGTCTTAAATTGTCCCAAAGTGGACTCATTTTTCTTCCTAAACCCTACCTTTTCTAGTTTCACTATTACAGTATAGGGCAACACCATCTTCCCAATGACATAGACTCATGGTCTAGGTATTATCCTCACTCTCCATTATATCTCACCCTGCTCCCTTCCCACATCCCATCTATCAATTCCACTTATGAACCATCTCTCGAATACAAGCCCTTCTCTCCTCTGACACTGCTACCAATCTGGTATATCACCTCACACCTGTAATATTGTTGATCTGCCTGCCTCAAGTTTCTCTCCACTCCAATCCATCTTTATTCAGTCTCCAAAGTGCTTTTCTTAAAAAGAGGTGTGATTGCAACACTTCCCTATCAATAAACTCTAGGGGCTCCCTATTACTTCCACGATCAAATACAAAAGCTCTACTTGGCATTCAAAGCCCTTCATAACCAGCCCCCTCCTACCTTTCCAGTCTTCCTTCTCTGGTATATATATATACTCTTCCATCCAGTGACACTGGCCTCCTGGCTGCTCCACAAATAAGACACTCCATCATTCCATCTCTCAGCTCTAGGTATTTTATTTTCTCTGTTTCCCATGCCTAAAATGCTGTCTCTCTCTTCATCTCTCCCTACTGCCTTCACTGTTTTTCATTAAGCTTGAACTAGAATCCCATCTTCTATAGAAAGCCTTTCCCAAGCCCTTTTAATTCCAGCGCCTTCCCTCTTTTATGCCCTATGTTTATCCTTATTGTATGGAGCTTATTTGTACTTATTTGTTTTGTTTGTTGTTTTCCCTCTTTAAATTGGAGCTCCTTGAGGACAGGAACTGTCTTTTGCTTCTTTATTTATTTATTCATTTACTCATTTGTTTGTTTATATATTTATTTATTTGTTTTGGGGTATCTCCAGCACTAAGCATAGTGCCTGGCACTTTATAAGTGCTTAATAAATGTTTATTGACCCACTATTGTTTGTTTGTTTGTTTGTTTTCTGTAAAATGAGAAGCAAGGTCATACTTAAGGGTGGGCTTTGAAGGTTTGAGGAGAAAGGAAGAAGATTTGGAACCCTTACCAAAGGGAGGAGGATAGAGGTTGAAGTTAAGTTAGTTGGCAGAATTATGTGATTTCATTCAGCAGCTTGAGAGTAGGAGTAGAGAAACCATTTTGGGGAGGGAGGGAAGAATGGGGAAGAATGATCCAAGGTTGAAAGTTGGGAGTGGGACAAGGGAGGAACAGATTCAAGGGTAGAAGAGAGTGAAGAGTTGAGCTGATTAGCTATAGGGTAATAAGTCCTACTGAGATAACCATGGAATTATGAAGGGTAAATGATGTGGTCAGAGCTGGGTGGGGAAACAGTGAGGGATTGAAGGTCTAGAAGTCACAGTGAAGATGAAGAACAGATTTAAAAGTGAGTCAGAGGGACAGAGGGAGGGAGGGAAAGAAGAAGGACAGGAGATTATGACAGGAGAGCTGCATTTCAGTGTTCAATATCATGAATCATAGATTCATTCGAGGTGATGGTGAGGTTCTAATATCTGCCCACTCTGGTGGGGGCTGACGCAGAATGGAGATGGAAGTCAAGGAGGTGGAGGAGGATGATTAGCTAGAAGGTCAAGGTGTTGGAAGGGTCATATATGGAATGTTGGCGTGCCCATCACTCCCACAGATGGCAAGGCAGCTGAGTGGCCAGGAGGTTTCCAATCTCCAACTTTCGTTATTTTGAGAGTGTGTATGTCACTGGGGAATATGAGAAGGCTTTCATTTTTAATCATTAAGGCCACATCTTAGCTGTGTAGGCGGTGTGCCTCAGGACCTTGATCAAGTGAGGGAGGGCAAGCATTTCAGAGAGACCCTGCTGTTCAACATTTTTGTTGTTGTTGCAAGACCCAAGCGCAGAGTTATTTTTACTTCAAGATGTCCTTCACCAGCTAAGGAAAAAAAAAAAAAAGGAGGGGGGGGGAAAGCCCTCCACTTCATTCCTTTTCTCAGCCCTTAATCACAGGGCTGAGTCAAACTCCCTCAGATAGCTCTGAAGTTTAAAGCAAATTTGCTCCATTGAGTGCGTGTGTGTATGGAGTGAAAGGAAATTGTTTCATGAAAGGGAAGAATGCTGTGTGTGCGTGTGTGTGTGTGTGTGTGTGTGTGTGCAGATTTGTGAATACAGCATGATACTTTGCAAGTAGGTGTTCAACCGATATTTGTTGAATTGAAAAACAACAATAAATGAGTTTTGTATTTGTCTGTGTGCATGAATGTTGTAGATATAAGCCTATGTATGTATTGTGGATGCATGCTATGGATTGTGTGGTATGTGTGTGTGTATTGACGTTAGAGATTGTATGTGGAAGATGTGGTCTGTATGTTTATTAGAAATTCTACAAATGACCCCAGGGATGAATGCTTGGCCATTTGTAAAGGGCCAAAGATGGCCCCAGATAGAGATGGGTTGTGTGGCCACTAGGGTACTAGGAGCATGAGAAACTGCCTGGTAGGGAAGATTTGGGGGAAATGCCTGGGAGGGTGCTGCAGGGGTAGTGTCAGGACACTGGCCACCTGAGGAGGGCCACAGGACAGGGGCGAGACAAATGCTAAACTGTGAGGAGACAGGGCCCTGAAAATAAACTCTGCTGATGAGACAGTTTTGCTGAAGGCTGGCCCTGCTTTCTTGCAAATGTTGCGCTTATGAGACTTCAGGGACTAGGGAACAGATCTTTGGGAGCTCTTTATCTCTCTCCCCACTTCTTAATGCCCTTGGATTCTCTGGATCTAGGGTCTCCAAATAGGATGATCTGGGCAACTCCCCAATACTTAGAAGATCCTGGCCCAAGAGACTTGTGCTCAAAGGGCACTCCACTGAATCTCAGCCGTTTAATATTTTTAGCCATAACATACCAGCAAAAGGATCACGGTAGGAGAAAGAGCCATCTCCCTTAAAGTTGATCTGTTTGTTTATCTGCATACCCTCTAGCACTGTTATATATTTGCCCATAAATTTATCCCCACATACATACAAACAGATAAAACATTCAAACCCACGCACTCAGGCACATACAACATCCTACCCCACATACTCCCTCCTCTTTCCACTAGGGCCATGACCACCTCCACTCTCTCCCTCCTCAGAGTCAACAACTGGCAAAAGGGAATGGAGAGATCCAGGGCATCATGACCCACCAAGGTCAGATTCATAATATACTGAAGTGTCATGGCCCATGGGTTGGGACAGAGTGGCCTAAACAGTGCCTAACCACATCCACTTCAACCTCACCCTCCCACCTTAATGGAGAATGGTCAGACTTTGACCACGTGAAGAATGGTATACAAATAGCCAAGTCTTTGGGGGAGGCAAAAAAAATATATTTTTAACTTGCTACTGACCCAAAGTAAATTAGACAAATAATTATATGTCAAAGGTATTCTAATGTCTAGGAAAGAGTGTCTTATTGGGCTTTTTTCTTTAGCCAAAAGAACTAGGTTCTGAACCCTGGCTCTAACATTACTGCGCTGTGTAACACTGAGCAAACCACTTAATTTGTCTGAGATTCTGGGTTTTTCCCCTTTAAAAAAATGTAAATAATTCCTACTCTCCCTACTTCAGAGGATTGTTGTGAGAAAATGTGAGTATATTTGGCAAAGTTGAAAGCACTATCTAGGTGAAGGAAGTATGGTGGTGAAATAGACTGTGGGACCTTAAATCAGGAAAACCCAGGTTCAAATACTTGAACTCAAATTGGCTTTCTATAGGCTTAGACACATCCTTTGACTCCTGTTTCCTTTTCTGCAAAATAATTCCTGCAATGTCTACTATACAGGGTTACTGTGAGGCTCAAATTAAAAATATGTATATATGTGTGTGTATATAAAGTATGCATATAAGGTGCTTTAAAAACTTTAATGAACTATGTAACCATCAATTATTACTACCATAGGCTGGATATGATGTTTCATTTTGCTGTCAAGGCAAACAGATTTATTGAAATGGCTGTCATTCATATAGCAGCAGTGTGGTAGGGGGAAAAGCTCTGGTTGTACAATAGACAATATGTTCTGCCACTTGCTGTGTGTGTGATGTAAAGCAAGTCATTCCCCCTGTTAAAGTCTCTGTTTTGCTGATCTATAAAATTGGACTAGATTATCTTTTTTTTTTTTTAAATCCTTACCTTCTATCTTAGAATCACTACTGCGGATTGGTTCTAAGGCGGAAAGGTTCTAAAGCAGTAAGGGCTAGGCAATGGGAGTTAACTGACTTGTCCAGGGTTGCACAGCCAGGAAGTGTCTGAGGCCACATTTGAACCCAGGATCTCCCATCTCTAGGCCTGGTTCTCTGTCCACTGAGCCACCTAGCTGTCCCAGACTAGATGGCCTTTAAGGTTCCTTTATCTTTTTATATTTAGTGATTTATTCAATACCTGATTACACACAGATGGATTCATGATATCAGTTCTAAATAGCGATTCCCAAACCCTACCAGAGTCCCAAACACCTACATGCATTTTTCTGTCTTACTAAGTTTTCCAGGCATTTAAAAATTTCCTTTGTCAACCTGTTCCTGGCTTAAAAATGCTAAGGATAGACTGCTAAGCTTTATGCAGGACAAGGTTGACCTCATCATGGAAGAAAAACAACTTTATAATACTTTTCAGTGCTTGGGATGAATTCATGCTATTCACAGTCTCAAATCTGATCCATCTTTGTGACCAAGAGAAGGCATCTGGGAAGTGGCTGACTAAATGTGGGGAAGTCTGCCATATTGCCATAATAATAATAATGACATATTGATGGAACACTCTAATATTTTTAAAGAGTTTTGTCACAATTTGGTGCGATAGGAACAAATATTCCCATTTTACAGATGAAAAACTGAGAATCAGCAATGTAAATGATTTGCCGATTATTGAAAAACCAAGAAGACCAAGATGGGTTCAGGAAGAAGACACCAGACTTAAAGACCATCCAGTCCAGCATCTTCTTTGTGCAAAAGAGGAAGCCAAGTAAAATTGAGCCTAAGATAGAGAAGGAGAATTCTATTTTATTTTTTAAAATTTAAGCATTTTTCCATGGTTCCATGATTCATATTCTTTTGCTTTCCCTTTCCCCTCCCCACCCTCCCAGAGCCAACAAGCAATCCCACTGGATTATACAGTGACACTTCACCTACCGTGGGAGTTATGTTCCAGAGGCCCTGGGAGAGGTGAAAGAGCCACGATATAGCAACTTTATTTTTTTATATATATATTTTTAAAGCTTTATAAACCCTTCCCCCTCTCCGATAAACCTTTTCCACACGCTTATTAATCTACAGTCACTGAACCAATCAGCGCTTAAGATACAGAACACAACGCTGTGGTTGGTTGCCTTTCATTCTATCAGCCAATAGAGTGCCTCAATAAGTGTAACTTGCGAAAGTAGGAGGCGGGTAAGAGGAGATAGCCAATAGAATGTAAACTTTCTGAGGCGGGCTGTCTTTGGGGTTTTGTTTTTATATCCCCAGAGCCTAGCACAAAGCTTTGCACATAGTGGGGGCTTAATGAATGTTTGTTGGAGGGACAGCCATATGGATAGAAAACCAAGCCTGGAATTGGGAGAGCCAGGGTTCAAAACTGCCTGAGCAAGTCATTTTATACCCCAATTGCCTACCCCTTAATAACTCTTCTGCCTGGGAACTGCTTGTCTCGATTCTAAGGTAGAAGAGAAGAGTTTAAAATAAAATAAAGAAATTGAAAAGTGTCTGTTGGATTAAGTCGGAGTGTCAGAGCCGGGATTAGAATCTCGATCCCTGGCTCCAAGCCCCATGCCAACCCTGGGCAAATGACCTCGGCGCTCCTCAGAGTCCCACCATCACCGCTGCCCAACTCGGCCAACGAATTGGAAGGCTGACTTTGGAGATCATTTCTATATAAAAACGACCAAAACATATCATGTGTTTTTAGAACACGCTGCTGGCTCTGGTACAAACTCACCACTATTATTGGTCTCTGAAAGACGTCTGTCCCCTAATCTTTGCTCTGAAGGCTAATCCCTGGGTGATGGAAGAAAGCATGCAAAGGAGGAGGCAGGCCTTCTCTAAGAACCCCCAGCTTAGCAGCTTGGCACGAGGGGGAACATGAGGCAGCGGAGGTCATGGGAGACTTCAGTGCACTCCCCAGGAGAAACCAAATGAATAAATTTCCTCAGCAATAAGACAACATAAAAGCCATTCGCTCATTCGTCCGACAAACAAGAACCCACATCGGAATGTCCCAAATATAGATTTGTTCAGTGAGTTGAATGTTCTGCTGAGCGTGCAATCAGGAATGGGAATGATTTTCTCCCCTGGCCTTCCAGAGACCCCCTGTTGTTAGAGACCTAACCAGCTGTGGGGAAGGAGAGGGGGGAGCTCTGACTCTAAGTGCCTAGTAAATTAAATGGTTATGAGGACAGCTGAGTTTTTGTTAGGTTTGAGCAAATACGGTTTTAAGCCCTCTAAACCTCCCTGTCTCTTATGTAGGCCATAAAACTAATTAGCCTATAGATGACCAGAACTGTAAAGTAAACCCCAGCAGCCTTTCAGAGAGACCCGCCTGTCCCCTTGCTCATAAATCAGTGTGTGAGATGGGCCAGGACTCAAGAGAGGCTTGGGGTACGGTTTTAGTGGGGATCCTAAAGGCTTGGGGCCCAGTAATAGGAAGAAAACAGCCCATTTACCCAAAAGAATACCAATAAGGTCCCCTTGTCTATTCTCGCACCAGTCTAGGTACTGATAGTTGTGGCTGACAATTCTCTTGAGCCTTGGTTTCTTTGCCTCCCAACCGCCTTTCCTACAGCAATCTCTTCTGAGCTTTTCCAGGATCTGGTGTGCCTTGTTAAAGGTAGGGGCAGGCTTGCTCCAGGCCAGTTAATTCCCTGTTATTTCAGGTTCCTTGCTGGAACAAAATGAAGCACTCATTAGTCATTCCACAGTTAACAAAAGGAAATTTTCTTAGCTCTAGCATAAAAAAGATTCAACAAGGATACTCTAGCACTTAGCTAGAGTGGATGCCTTGTTCCCCCTCTCTGCCTGGAAATGAGTATGGTCAGCAAGGTAGAGTAGGGTGAATTCCAAGGTCATGGAGGAAACACTAAGTTTGAAGGACTCCAAGTACATGTGTGGACCTTTTTAATCCCCATATTGTTCATTTGTTTCAGTCTTATGCATCTGGTTGTGACCCTAATTCAAGATTTTCTTGGCAAAGTGGTTTGCCATTTCCTTCTCCAATTCAGTTTACAGATGAGGAACCTGAGCCAACAGAGTAAAGAGATTTGCCCAGGGAGACATAGCTAGTGTCTAAGCTCAGATTTGAGTCTTTCTAATTCCAAGCCCAATGCTCTATTCACTGTGATGCTGAATGTTTAGGTAACCATAAAACCTTAGGAATGTCACAGAGGCTATCATGAATTCACTCCAAGGCAGGCACAGTTTGAGGCTTGGCTCCCTGGGTCAATTATTTCCCAAGAAGAATTTTGTCAACTTTCAGGGAAAAACTAACCTAAGCCATGTTTTGGGGGTGGCAGGAGGAGAATCCTGCTAGAGAGTGGTCCTCTTGTAATTTGGGGATCTTTCACTCACAGTCTTCCTGCATGTTGTTCATACCTTAAGTTCTAGATGCCTTTGTGTACCCCAGGGGCACTCTTTTCCTATTGACAACTATAAGGAACTTGGAAACTTGCCATTCAGATGTAGTCTTTTCAACATGGCTCACCATGCTGGTGAGGCCAAGAGTGGGACTTAGAGCACAACATAATCCCTTACTACATATACTTACCCTTACAATCTCTTGCACAAACTCTCCAGCTCATTCTCACAAATGGTCAAAGGATACAGATTGGCCTTTTCAAAGGCCAATACTAGCTATCTAAAGCCATCTGAAAAAATACTCCAGATCCCTCATAATTAAAGAAATGAAAATTGAAGGAATTCTGAGGTTCTACCTCATACCCATAAGAATGGCAAAGAAAACAAAAAAAGGAATATAACAAATATTGGAGGAAAAATGGCCATATGAATTCACTGTTGATGGAGTTGTGAATTAGTCCAGCCATTCTGGAAAGCAACCAGGTACTGTGCCTAAAGAGTCACTAACCAATGCCTGTCTTTTGATCCAGCTCTGCTATAGAAAGATCAAAGAAAGAGAAAAAGCATCCACATAACAAAAACATTGATAGCAGTTTTCTTTATGGTAGTAAAATGCTAGAAATTAAGGAGGTACCCATCTATTAAGGAATGGATGAATGAATTACAATATAAGAATATAATGAAATATTATTGCACCATAAGAAATGGCCAAATGGACAGTTTCAGAGAAAACTTGGAAAACCTAAAGGAACTGATGCAGAGTGAAGTGAGCAGAACCAGGGGAGTAATTGTATAATAACAACATTATGAAGAAAATCAACTTTGAAAAAGCTTGTGGATTCTGATTAATGCAGTCCCTTACCACGAGTCCAGAAGATAAAAGATGGAATATTCCACCCACCTCCTGAAAGAAGTGACAGACTCAAGACTTGAAATAAGACATAAATTTTAAATATGGTTCACGTAGGAAGTTATTTTGCTTGATACTTCATATTTTATAAGGGTTTCATTTTTCTTTTCTTTTTTCTTTTATTTAGGTGAAAGGCATCTTTGGGAGGGAGAGAAAATAAATACTTCTTAATTGAAAAAGTTGGATTAAATTAAACATAAAATTCACTGACTCCCCCAAGTTTCCCAAGCTCCCTCATATTTGCTAAATTCTTGGTTGGGCTCTCTCCCCTTAACTTAAATCATTGTTATTTGAGGCAGTGAAGTGGTACAGTACATAGAGAGCTAAGCTTTGGTTCAAATCCTATCTCAGACACTAGCTATGTAATCCTGGACAAGTCACTAACCCTTTTTGCCTCAGTTTCCTCCTCAGTAAAATGAGCTGGTGAAGGAAATGGCAAACCACTATAGGATCTTTTCCAAGGAAACCCCAACTAGGGTCACAGAGTCAAACATGATATAAAATAACTGAACAACAAAATTATTCTTTGAACCAACTTTGTCACTCTGATCTCAACATTTACTCTTTTGGCTCTCCTTTCTTTACTACATCCAGTGTTTTGTTTTGTTTTTAAACCCAAACTCCCCTTATCAACTCCAGTAGTGGGAATGGGGATCTTGAATAGTTTTAAATAAACTGAGGAGTTGACTGGCATTTGTATGCTCCTGTAGTTTCAAGTATACAACTATTTCTCTTTGCCAACATGCTTAGACTCTGTCACATTGATGACAGTCTGTTTAAAAACAGCAGGTATGGTAGAAAGTATGTTCAAGCAAAAAGGTTGTAACTAATAAATGATGTAGCACCAGAATTAGGATTTACTTATATTCAAATTTTAATCCTGCCTCTGCAAAGGACTTACTATGTGGCTTCAGACAAATCACTTCATCTCTCTGAGATCCAGTGTCCTATTCTCTAAAAAAAGGAAATGGGAGGACATTGTCCTTTTTAGCTCTGACAGTCTGTGTCAGAGGTCTATCCTCTCCTTACTGCAAGCCACACTTCATAAATTTTGAGCCAAGAAGAAAAGACAGAGGGAGATTGGAGGACTGGAATGAGGAAATCCAAGCTGCAGGCTAAATCCACATCTAAGCCAACCTGTTTATAGTCTGTGCAAGTAAATGTTTATGTAATATTTATACTTATGTCCAGCATTGCAAAAATGCAACATATCTCCAACATACATTGGTGGAAATACCTTAAAGACCACAAGATGGGGATGTTATTCAGAAAAAATCAATGTCTTTCATAGTGTCTCTCTGTGTTTATGCTTTTACAGTCTTGCTCTTCATGGGCCTATTAATAATAATTATAAATAATTATAGTTCACATTTGTCATTTGGAAGAGCCTGGAATCCCTTAGATGGAGGAATTCTATTATGTAAAAAACTACCTACAGTAAAAGGTCATATGAGATATGAGCAGAAAGTAAGGAGACAGTTTTAAAAAATTTGTCACTGATGCTGGCATTATTCAAACTATTATGGAACTCTTTGGAAGGAGTCAGTTTATAATCCATACAAAATAACTGATTTCATTGTTTTATAGTTGCACATTGTTTTTGACCCAAAAGATAACTCCCTGGCCAGGTCATTAGACTTAGTTCTAAATCTTATGACTCTTTCCAAAAACCATACCTTTCCTGAAAGAATGAGGATTTGGTCCCATTGAGGATATTCAAAAGAGTGAACTGTGGATCTTAAAATTCATTTCCAAAGTGTGATTCCAAAAGCACATTGAACAACAGGAATGTTTTAGGAATAAGGGGACCATGCTGAAGGTCCCCTTTATTTAAAAGGATGAATTCAAGTATAGCTCTTTTTAAAAATATCACATTACTTTAAAATAGCACTTCTTATGGAGCCTAGAAAAGGGAGGGGGCTTAAAAAGGTAAGATTCAGCTCCATGTTCATGTTTATCTTATCCAAACCTATCTTTCATGAAATCATATTTTCCAATAGTATGGGATTGATAATAGGGAGCTGTCCACCGCTGAAGTTCATTCAGAAGAGCAGGTGCCAGTGGTTAGTCCCCAAAACCTACTAAGCCCCAAAGAGCTCTTTCCTACTTCTCTTTCAACTCAATGTGTCAAGTTTGCCAATATCCATTAGGTCAGAGTGTTTTGGGATCCTTGCCTGACCACAGACCCATATACATTTTCTTGTCATACTCCTTGTGTTCCAAATGCTACCAAATTGCTGACTCATACTTTTAGATCTTAGATATATCTTTAGTCTCTGGCTGCTACTTATTTGTTACCTTGTGCAGCTAGCTCTGCCAGTAACTAATCCACTTGTTTCCAATGACCCATATCCCGCTTATAGTCCTTTAGTGCTTTGAGATGTTACTTTTGCACATATCCCTGATCATCAGACCATCTTGTAGATGATACTGACCAAACCATGGAAGACTTGGCTCCAGCCTCAGTCTTGCCATACTTGAAACTCTATCCTGAACAAAACCTTTGTGTGATGATTGAGGGCAATTCAGGAGTCAGCATCAGGAGACCTTAGTTAACTCATCTTTGAAAAACACCCCCAAAGAAGGCAAGGAACCGAGGACACTGGAAACCTCAAGGGTTTTGGAAAGGCACCTAAATATTTGACATTTTAAGTCCATCTGTTTTTTCATTGTGTCAGTCATTGACCAGAAAAGATCAATGTCCATGATTGTCTCTCTTAAAGTGTCACTTATCAAAATCCATGCCTCAATAACCAACAATTCCAAATAGTCTTTATGGTCATGAATCTTTTCCTTTTCCAAAAATCCTAACTGTAGCTACTGTCTGTATGAGCAAATAATTTATGAATAAGGGTTTCAGAGAGTTGCTTTTGTATTTTTCTTTTCTAAGATGTACTTAGTGAGTGAAGAAAAATCATGGAAGTGATTAGAGTAGGAAATATATGTGTTATCATGTGTATGCATATATATATATTTGACTATGGCTATCTAAGAATCAAGATATAGGTAAGACATTTATTAATCTCTTACTTTGTGTCAGACACTGTGCTAAGTATTGGTGGAAATGCAAATATAAGCAAAAAGACAGGCCCTATCCTCAAGGATCTTATGCTGTGGTGGGGGAAGAAAACACTCAAAAACGAGCTAAAAAGTGGGAATAGGGGAAATCCAACAAATCAAAATTAAAAAAAAAAATCTCATTCAGTTGATAAATAAAAATGAGCCATCCCCCCCAAAAAAAAGGACTATTAAAATGGACAAATCATTAGCTGATTTGAGAGAGAGTCAGTGAGAGAGGGAAGGAGGGAGAAATTTTTAAGGATACTGTAGTATCCAAATATGGATACTATAGGGAAAAAAAAAAAACCAAGGGGGTAGGATTCCTGCACTGCATAGACAGATTATATTAGATGACCTCTAGGCTTCCTTCTAGTACTAAGAATCACAGATTTTATTTTGTATCTCATGGGAAGATGCCAAGAACAAAAATTGGAGAAGAAACTGGTCTTACTCTGCATCAGGCAGTGTAGGATACAAAAACAAAAAAATAAGCAGTCACTGTCCTTAAGCAACTTACATTTGACCAGTAGGCAACAACATGTTTATAGATAAGCACACATAAAATACATGTAAAATAAATATGAAGTAATTTGGAGAACAGAGAGAACTAATAATTGGGAGAATCAGAAAAGTCCTCAAGTAGGAGAGAGCCTTGAAGGGAGCTAGAGATTATCAGAGGTGAGAATAGAGAGAGCATTCCAAGCACTTGGGACAACTTATACAAAGGCATGGAGTCAGAAGATAAAATGTCCTCTATAGGGAAGTGGCAATTAAGTCAGTATGTGAGAGGGAATTATAGCAAATCAGTTTACAAAGATTACTTGACACTAAGACTTTGAAGGGCTATAAAAGTCAACATATATTTTTTTCTAGAAGCAATAGGAAACCACTGAGAATTCTTGAGTAGGGTGTGACATGCTCAGAATTTGTGCCTTTGGGAATACCAATTAATAAGCATTTATTAAGCAATTACTATAGGTTAGACACTATTTTAGACTGTGGAGATATAAATACAAAAGTAAGGCAGTCCTATATTCCACCAGGGGGTGGCATATTTACAGATAAATCAATATAGGGTATATATTTTTAAAAATAAACAGTAATGGAGGTAAGGCAGTACTAACAACTAGAAGAATCAGTAAGAAATGGATTATAACATCATGGATTTTGAGCTAGAGAGACCTTAGAATATTATATATTTGTAAATACTTCATTAACAACAACAAAAAAAAGAGAATGAAGAGATCAATGACCTGGGCATATAACTAAAGTAATTAGAAAACCAACAAATTAAAACCATCTAAATAAACACAAAAAGAGAAATCCTACAAGTCAAAGAAGATGTAAGTAAAATTTAAAAATAAACAACATAGCAAGTTGCTAAATAAAAATGAACTATTTCCCCCAAAAAAGACTAATGAAATAGACAAACCATTAGCTAATATGAGGGATAGGAAAAGTGAGGTGAGAGAAGAGAAATGCCTTGCACAAGATAACAGGGGTAGCAAGATGGTCAAACTATAATGTGCTCTAGTAATTTAGAGAATAAAGAAATCAATCTGGTCCAAATATCTGTTGAACTCCAACAGTACTTGAGATAGTGTTCAGTGCTCTAAAGAATTAAAACTCTACGGGGAAAAAATATAGCCTTGTTCTCCAAGTCCCTTGCCTGGGAGATGATAAATAAATTTTGTTTGACCAAGGTATGGACACAATTACATATCTACAGGTAGACAGGAGACTGTAGGTACCTAGGTATATACTTGTATACATGAATGCACACAATCTTGAGGTTGGATTGAGACTAGATTGAATTGGATTTATTGTGATAGATACTAATTGCTTAAATCCACCAGGGAAGACTTCTTAGGTTAGGCCACAATTAGGGTTTGAAAATAGGAGGGCATCTCAAATCACACTCCTTCTTCTCCCCTCTCCCCTTATCAGAATAGGCTATTAGTTCCTGTTAATAAGTTACTGACACTTCAGAATCCATAAAAGAACTCTGTGCTTCCTCTCCCAGAAGAACTGACATTAGAAGCTTGTTCAAGGTTTTATTCTCTATTAATAAGTATAGGATATGTGTGAATGATTGAGAAGTTTGTTTTGGGGTACCCTGAGATCATAGCACTGATTTGCCACTTGTATACAAAGCCAACAATGATGAAAATAGAGGAAACAAGACACCAGTTGATGACTTTGGCAATTTTGCAAGAGGAAGTAAATGGTGTGTTGGTACAGAAACTGCCCAAAGAAACCCTGGAAGATTTGAGAAACCCAACCCAAAAGAATCAAATTGGAAGAGTTACAGTAGCAACAACAAGTCAACAAATTCACATCAAAGGATATTCATAGAAAATTCTATAAAAAATTGGATTTCCACATATTTTCTACTTTAGCATTGCTATTCATATAGCATTCGCCCTCTAAACTTTTTTTTCTGTTTTTTAAAGTTTTATTGATACCTTCTGTTATTGCATCATCATCATTTCCAAATAGCCATCTCTTCCCATTTCCCCCTGCCCAGAGTTCCTTTGAAACAAGCAAGCAAACAAAAAAGCACTTAAGCAAAATCAACCTAAATAACCATCTCATCTGGAAGTGAATGAAGCATTCCGAGTAAATAGCTTGCCTCTTCTCTGGCAAAAGAGGAGTGGTACATTTCCTTCAGATCAGTCGCTATAATTATACGATGGTCAACTTCTATACCCTCTACCCTTAAAAGAATTATCCTCTTGCTAAAAATCACTGGGGCAGTTAGGTAACACAGAGAATAGAGTATTGGGCTTGGAATCAGAAGATATCTTCATGAGTTCTAATACAGCTTCATATACTTACTAGCTATGTGACCCTGTCTGAGTCACCTAACTCTATTTGCCTCAGTTCCTTATCTATAAAATGAGCCAGAGAAGAAAATGCAAACCATTTCAGTAACCATTCCAAGAAAACCCCAAAATGGTTCACAAAAAGCCAGACACAACTGAAAGCACCATCAGAATCAGAATATATGCTGTGAAACCATTAAGACCCAATTGCTAAAGTCTAGGAACAAATTCACAGATAAGTAGGGCAGTGGAGAGAGTGCTGAGCCTACAGTCAGGAAGACTCCTTCCTGAGTTCAAATCTGGTCTCAAACATTTACTAGCTATGTGAGCCTGGGCAAGTCACTTAACCATGTTTGCTGCAATTTCTTCATCTATAAATTGAACTGGAGAAGGAAATGGCAAGCCATTCTAGTATCTTTACCAAGAAAATCCCAAAAGGGGTCATAAAAAGTTGGACACAATTGAAAAATGGCTAAATAACAACAACCAAGTTCAGAGATTCAACTTGTTAGGAGATAATTCTCTGTGTGTCTAGTTTGCAGGGGAGAAATGTAAAAGGAGAGGAAGAGCAAACAAGAATCAGAATCAAGAAGGTGGATATGGTAAGATAGTAATTTGTTTCTACTTCTGATGGAAAATAGCACTTCATTGGCTTCTATCTCAAAGAAGCTAGGGTCCTGTTTAATTTTCAACTAACAAAAGGTGACGGGGCCATTACTAATAAATTTGTTCTAGGCTTTCAAAACTTCTAGCTAGGCTGCTAAGCAGGAGCAGAGTGGAAAAGTGAACATTCCCCAAAGAATCTTTGACAGGATTTCCTGACTTTGGAATATTTCCTTTCTTATAATGATGGGTTGGATTCATTTCCTAGTATTATTTAGAAGTTTGAAAAAGTGATAGTGAATGAAGAGATTTGTAAAATGGAGAAAAATTTCATTTCTTCTAGCCTCTCCTTCCTACAACTACTCCTATTCCCAAGTAACTAACCAATACTTTAAAAATAAAGCTTTTCCAGACCATCCAAAATCTGCCTCAATAATGCCTTTTCAAACTCATCTTCTACTATTTGCCTATATAATAGTACTGTGTTTTGAACCATTCTAATATACTTATGTAGCAATTATCTGTGTTTTCTACTAATAGCCTACTCTAATGTCTCATTATGGAGTTGAGGTGATTCTCAGTTCTCAGAAACTATGAAAGTAGAGCTCTGGAAAGTTTTGTCAGATATGAGCCCATTAACTAACTGTCTGGCTATAATTTGAGGAAGAGCTCAGTTAAATTTAGAGAGGGTTCATCAATAGACTGGCTACAGGGTGATGAATTGTCTTATGCATCAGTGGTCTGAGTACTGATAATAATGAAGACATAGATTCTTGAATTATTCGAACAAGTTATCCATGTATGTATCAAGATATCTTGATTATCAAAGAACAAGTTTATTTTATACAAGGTGGATTATTCTTATTTTTCTGGGTAAATTATTTTTGGCTATAAATCAAACAAAAAAGCAGCATTGCCACAAGGTCTACTAGACTTCTTAGAAAAAGTAAAAGTTTAAAAAATTATTTTACTGGGGCAGCGTGGTGGCTCACTGAATTGAGAGTCAGGCCTAGAAACAAGAGGTCTGCGGTTCAAATCTGGCCTTAGACACTTCCTAGCTGTGTGACCCTGTGCAGGTCACTTAACCTCCATTGCCTAACTCTTATCACTCTTTTGCCTCAGAACATAGTACTGATTCTCAGACAGAAGGTAAGGGTTTAAAAAAAAATTTACAAATGAAATGAGAAGAGTAGAGGAAAAAAAGGAGAATAAACAGCATAGTATAGGAAGTACAAAACCTTATCCAAGTAACAACTCTCAGAAAATTAGATAAATTAAATGTATCTCTTTGACTTTCAGAATAAAAGTATTCCAAACTCTCCTCTCCTTTTGAAGCGTAGTTTCCAGGTCTTATGTGATCCTTTCTGTGGTTCCTTGGTATTTAAATTCCTTCTTTCTGGTGCTTGAAATATGTTTTCTTTGACTCCAAACTCTAGATTATGAATATGGAGGTTTTTTCTGGTATGCCCTTTTTATTTTCATTTTGATTTTCGATTTTGGTCCTCAGCAGTCCTCGTCCTAGGCCACTTTGATTAATTACTTTTTGAAATATGGCAAAGAGATATTTTGAAATTTTTGGTTGCAGTTTTCAATTAATTCAAGTGATACTTTAAATTATCTCAACCTGCTTTCCAGGTTGTTTTTTGCTAATATATATATCTTACATTTTCCATTTTCCTTCAATCATTACCAATATTTTCTTCCAATCTTCAAGTCTTTCAGTTTTGTTCTTTTTTTTTTCTTCTCATGATTGATTTCTGTTGAATTCAACCTAATTTTCTGAGCATCTATTACTTGGATAAGGTTTTTGTACTTCCTGTACTAAACTGTCTTTTTCTCCTTTTTTCCACCAGAGCTCTCATTTAATTTTTTAATGATTTTTTAAACTTTTATTTTTTTTCTAAGAACTCTGGTAAATCTTGTAGCAATGCCACATTTTTTTGTTTGATACTTTCTTTGTATATATTTTGCAATTATTCTATTCTACTAAGTTTATTTCTTCAGTATTCCTGGTTCCATAATTATTACCAGTGTTTTCTTTGTTTGCTCATTTTTCCAGACTTCTTGAATTGAAACTTTGTGTCAAGGTCAGTCTTTCACATTACTGAATGGTGAAGTCTTGTTTGGTCCTGACTTGTATTATATGAGGTTCTGGCCCAACTTTTTCTAAGTAGTGAATTTTACTTATACTCTCTAATTTTATATCACTGCCACCCTAAGCTTACTACAAAAAATTCTGTTTGTTTAATTGAACAGAAATATGCAAATGGTATGTCCCAAGAAGTCCTCTCTCTTAATAACTCCTAAACATGATTGAACATGGTTGAAGCTTTCTTTCTTTATATGTTTGTTAATGTAGTTCCCCTCACCTGAAATACTGTCCTCTTTTTCTCTTCCATTTGAGAATCTCTCCATCAAAATCAAGATCAGATAGCTTTTCTTCTAGAAAGCTTTCATTAACTACCCCATTCCACAGTGATCTGCCTTTCAATAAACCATTTCAGCATTTCCTGTCCATGCTCCCCGGATCTGGTATATAGGGTCATAGAATTGTGTGTTTGATCTGAAAGAGATCATTTAGTCCAATCCCACCCATTTGATACATAGGGAAACCAAGACCCATAAGTGACCTGTCTAAGGTCATCTACTCAGTGAGTTGGCATTAGGACACACATCTTATGATTCCTAGTTTAATGCTTTTTTGTGTGGAATAGATAGAGTACTCCATTTGCAGTAAGGAAGGTTTGGGTTCAACTCTTGATTCAGTCAGTCATTAATTGTAGCATCTTGGGTAAGCTTCTTAGCCTTAGTTTCCTCATTTGTAAAATGAAAACAACATCCATCACACATGTTCAAATGAACAAAAGGACATAAAATGCTTTGTGAAAATTAAAAGTCCTTTATAAATGAGCCCTACAGCACCTAGAGTGATGCCAAGAACACAACCCAAGATATGTTTATTGAGTTGAGAAGAACTATGAAATTTCCATTTAATGTTTTTCTTCTCTCAGCATGAAGGAAAAAGGAAAATGTCTGATTGGTTATACCCAAATCAACATGACCATTGCAACCCGTTATCAAACTCTCAGACGAGACATTTGTGCTTTCTAGATTCCAAGAGCCATTTGGGAGGGTTTGCCCTTTGGGTTTAAGGAAGTGCAACTGTTTATCTCAATTGTAAAGTAATTTTCCATGTGCAGAATGTGGCCAATCCAATCCAATCCATAGGTTTATCGTACGGAAGGGCCAAAACATCTTAATCGGGCATTAGCCTCTCCGAACCAGCAGAAATGAGAGCAAATCCAGGAAGCATTATTTCTCAGAGATAAGAATGTAATTGCCTAATGTGACTTAGAATCTACTAAGGCTCTGTTTTAGCTGATTTAGCCCACAGAACGGCTGTTCATGTCCCCAATTCACAGTAAGCCCTAAGGAATTCCTCTTATCACAAATGGGATTGTACAATGATAAAATGGTTTGTTGTTAGGATATTTTCCTCCACTCCCAAGAGAAAAACAGCTGCTATAGTTTGAGGCTAACATGCCTCAGGTCTCTCTCTCTCTCTCTCTCTCTCTCTCTCTCTCTCTCTCTCTCTCTCTCTCTCTTTCTCTTTTTACCCAGGATGCAGGCAGGGAAGTTTGCTCCTTGAAAAGTAAGGAATAAATTAAATGGCAGAGTCACTGGGAAAGCAATACAATTTCACATAATGACAGAACATTCTTACTAGAGTATGAGTATTTGTGTGTGCCTGCCTCTGTGTGCCCATATGTTCAAGCAATCAATCAAGTATTTAACTGAGGGTCCAAATTAATCTTCCTAAAGCACTGTTTTGATCAGAGAGAATGGAAAGGCAGTAGAAAGAACACTTGATTTGGAGTTTGGGGATATGGGTTCAAATCTTAACTTTTCCACTTGCTGCCTGTGTGACCTTGGACAAATCTCTTTTTCTCTCTAGAACTCAGTTTTCTCACCTGTAAATTGAAGAGGTTGGGATCAGTGAACTCTAAAGCCTTTCTAAATTGAAATCATAAAATCAATGACCTAGAGCTAGAAGGCACCTTGCAAGTCATCCAGCCCCAGTCCCTCATTTGGCAAATGAGAAAGTGAAGTTCAGAGAAGTTGTTATTTGCCCAAGGACACACATCTAATGAGTGATGGAGCCAGGATTGAAACCCAGGTGTTGTGACTATATTCAGTGCTCACAGGAAAAGTAAATGGCGCACTACTGCCAAGAAAACCTTTGGGGGGTGGGGCAGCTGGGTAGCTCAGTGGATGGAGAGCCAGGCCTAGAGACGGGAGGTCCTAGGTTCAAATCTGGCCTCAGATACTTCCCAGCTGTGTGACCCTGGGCAAGTCACTTGACCCCCATTGCCTACCCTTACCACTCTTCTGCCTTGAAGTCAATACACAGTATTGACTCCAAGATGGAAGGTAAGGGTTTAAAAAAACAAACAAAAAAAAAAAAAAAAAAAAAAACCTTGGCTACAAGGTCATGATTACATAACTAAATGATAAGAAATTCAGTGTTCAATCCACTGTACTAGTATCATATCATAACATATCTTTGGATATATGTTTCCCATTTAAAATCTTTTAATGGGAGCAACCAGGTGGCTGCAGGCTCAGTGGATTGAGAGCCTGGCCTAGAGATGGATTGAGAGCCTGGCCTGGGTTCAAATCTATCTTCAGACCTTTCCTAGCTATGTGACCCTGGGCAAGTCATTTAACCCCCGTTGCTTAGCCCTTACTGTTCTTCTCCCTTGGAACCAATACAGAGTATTGGTTCTAAGTTGGAAGGTGAGTTATTTTTTTAAAAAATCTTTTAATGATTGTTTATTCCCTACTTAATAAAGTCTGAATTTCTTAGGTTGATATCTCCCATTACTTCCCTCCCCCCCTGGTTAAACTAGTCACTGACCTCTGAACAGGCCATATCCTTCCTCTACTCTATGCCTTCCCTTTGGCTGGAAGGCCTTTCCCACATTTCTGCTTCTTGAAGTCTGACTCATCCAAAAGAGACCAATTCAAATGCCATCCTCCCCACAAAGGCTCTCCCAGCCCTCCACTACTTTCTCCTGCAGTGGCCAACCTCCCCTCTGACTTAAATCGGTATTTTGTGCCATTTCCTGCAGACTTTTCTCATAGTATCCAATAATTATATAAAGATATGTCTTTTCCCTCTACTGGATCTCTCAGATACGACATTTGTGCTTTCTAGATTCCTCCTTATGGGCCAGTGTTTCACCTTCTTCATCTTGGTGTCCTACAGAGAACCTCACATATTTCCTTGTACTATTAGGAATAATTAGCAGCTAAGGACAGGGTAAAGAATAGTGGGTAAGGTTTCTCTAAGGCCAGACAAAATCTTGGGTAGAATGGTAGTTGGAATTCTGGGTAGCCGGACTCAGTTGTTTTTTTTCCAACTGCCAATGGTCTCCTGGTGGCTTTTGGCCAAGGAGATTGGTGGTTCTGGTCCCTGGAACACTGAAAAAACCCAGTGGCAGGAGAAAGAGGAGAACAGATTAGGGTTCTGGAATAAGTTTTGGGGGGGAAATTAACAGAAAAGAGAAAGAGAGAGACTGTTGGTTTTTTTTTTTTTCTTTTTTGTTTTTCTCTGAGTGGCTGCGAGAGGGCCAGACTATTTTGAGGCCTGGTCAGGCTTTAGCAGTCTAGCTAGGCCCAGAAGGCCTGGCAGTGGGCAGAGAGAGTGAATAATCGAACTGATTCAAAGCTAAAGGAGATTTACAGAGACAGTAAATATATAATTACAGGATTAGTAATTAGCAGAAGGTTATTCAGTATAGTTTCATGTTTTTTAGTGATAGATAAGGAGTTTAAAGAGGCTCAAGGGAAACCCTGAGCAAGAAGCAGGTCTGTGAGGACCAGGGGATGCTGGGATAAGTTTAGACCCCTTTTAGATTAGGGAATCCTAATCCTCAAAACCTTTGTTTACCTTCCTTAGCTTTCCTTAAGCTTTAATAGTTATTAAATAGAGGTTTTTCTACATCTGTCTCAAGTGGTTTCCTTGCACAGGCCAAAACAAGTTACACGGGGCTTCAGTAGCCACAAGCAGTAAGAGAGATACTATATCCCAGTTTTCCCCCTTAACATTCCTGTATTAACATTCCTACGTGTTCCTATTGTAACATTCCTGTCATAACATTCTTGGCTATTCCTATTTGCTACAATACATTGTAGGTACCTAATTAATATTTATTCAGTGAATAAATGAATGAATGAATTAGGAAATTAATCATATTCTGCCTTATAACATCTCTTGAGTTGTTGATCTGTATTGTTATTTACCAAGGCAGTCATGTGGGGAAAAGAATACTAGACTAGAACTGAATAGATTTGGATGGGAGAACTCACAAACAAAGAAATCACTCCAACTTTCTGGGCCCATGTTTCTGCAGTTATAAAATAGGGACATTAATAGTTGTCTGCTGACTCCCTAAGGATGTTGGAAGAACCAAATGTAATGAGACATTACCTGAGGAAGCACTTGGAAAACTATAAATTATTATATAAATGTAAAGGTTTATCATTATTTGAATTTTTACAGGTGTAGGTTTAGCTCCCCTTTTGTTGTCATTGTTGAGTTGCTTTCTAGTCATGTCCAACTACTTGTGAACCCATCTGGAATTTTCTCAGTAAAGATCCTAAAGTGATTTGTCATTTCCTTCTCTAGCTCATTTTACAGATGAGGTAACTGAGGCAGAAAAGGTTACATGACTTGCCCAGGGTCATACAACTAGTAGACATGAATCTTCCTGACTCTAAGACCAGCACTATTCACTGTGCTATCCAGCTGCTCTTCACTACCCCTATCTCTAAATCTAAATCTCTAATTTTTAAAATCCTTGAAAATGGGTCCATGTTTCTATAGTTCTAAAATGGGCTCTGATATTTCTTTATATTCTGCCCCAGAACCTAGCATTGAGCCTTGCACATAGAAGGGGTTCAGAAAATATTCATAAAACAAACAGGTGAATATTATGTACCCAGAACCAAATTATACTAAATAGAATAAAGAGATGCCTGGATGGCATTTGTATATGGCCCACTTGCATACATACATACACACACATCCTTTTTATTTTTTGGTCTAGACCTAGACCTGAGATTTATTTAGGTAACTCTCAGTGTAGAAACTCCTTTCACTAGTGCAAGACCTTAAATCATCTATAATTTCCAGTTGCTGAGGACACACACACATATATATTCATTCATTCATTCATTCATCCATTTATTTATTTATTTATTTATTTGTTTGTTTGTTTGTTTATTCATTTATTTATTTATTTATTTATGTGTTTGTTTGTTTGTTTGTTTGTTTGTTTAAGCTCTGCCTTCAGGGATATTTTAATGTCATTAGGAAAAAGGTTTAAAAAATAAAGACAAAAAAGAAGCCAGGATACAAACTAAATACTAAATAGGATTCAGATTCTAAAGTGTATTTATAAACAATGAGTGATTTTTTTTTCCTGCTCCTGATTTTGCCTTAGCTTTCTTTCCTTTCTTTCCATTAGGCCCTGGGTTACCTTCTCAATCAGGTGAGGGATTGAATGACATGATTTCCTAATTCTGATTTTCTGTAGCTCTCATCCACTGCCCTGACCCATCTCCCGGCTGACTTCAGTCACAGCAGTGAGTGAGCTCCTTCCATTCCTTACAGCACCCACCACTTGAAGTCTGTAGTACAGGTGTCTGACACATTTATGCTCCAGTCTTCACTGTGTGAGAGGAAGTGACCCTGATCCGGTGGGCCAGCCTTATCTCCCCTCTAAATCTGACTCTGCTGGAGCCATATCTCTAGTCATAAATGATCCAACAGCCTCTCCCAGCCTGAGAGGTGGCAAATGGGAACTCTACCTTGATGAAATCAAAGAAGGCAAATCTCATCAGTAAACAAGCAACCACCAGAACTCTTTTTCAATCACAAAGCCCAGGTCCTCTCCTGCAGAATACCACTTCAGCATCTCATTGAGCCTCTTTTTAAATAGCTATATGTCATTTTTAGTACCATGTTACTCACTGCCCAGGATTGGAAGCTTGAAAAAAGGCAGCACCTCCCAATGGTTCTTAAGCGTAGCTGGGATGGAAGAGAAACATTTCCTACCTCTAGCTCAATGAACTTTTACTCCCTAACATTCATTTATTAATTTATTTTTAATCTGGTTTTCAAATTATGTCTCATCCTCAAGTCACCTGTTTTATTTATGATTATTGTCATGAAGAGTCATTTGGCCTAATGGACATAAGACATGAAGATATAGAGTGGTAGCTTGTCAATTTCTATCTTACATTCTTTTTCTTAATTTATTTTTGTTTTTTATTTATTAATTTTTAAAAACTCTTACCTTCCTTCTTGGAGTCAATACTGTGTACTGGCTCCAAGGCAGAAGAGTGGTAAGGCAATGGGGGGGTGGGGTCAAGTGACTTGCCCAGGGTCACACAGCTGAGAAGTGTCTGAGGTCAAATTTGAACCTAGGACCTCTCCCATTTCTAGGCCTGGCTCTCAATCCACTGAGCTACCCAGCTGCCCCCTTTATTTTTATTTTTTATAAAACCCTCACCTTCCATCTTAGAATCAATACTATGTATTGGTTCTAAGGCAAAAGAGCAGTGAGGGCTAGTCAATGGGGATTAAGTGACTTGCACAGGGTCACCCAGCTAGGAAGTGTCTGAGGCCAGATTTGAACCTAGAATCTCCCATCTCTAGGCCTGGCTCTCTATCCACTGAGCCACCAAACTGACCCCTCTATATTACAATCTTGAGAATTATTGCCACTCTACTCGGCTTTAATAACTAAAGCAGTGATGGGCGAACTATGGCCTGTGGAACAGATGCGGCTCCCTGAAATGTTCTACCCAGCCTCGCTAAATTATTCCTAATCTGACAAATACAATTAGTAGGATACAATACAATGAAACTTGAAAAGAGTTTACTTAGAAACAGGCTGACAGATGAGCATTTCCTTTCCTTTGGCCCCCTCTTTAAAAAGTTTGCCCATCCCTGGACTAGAGAATGGAGATCACAAAGAAAGAAGAAAAGGAACTATTTGTACAAAAATATTTATAGCAGCATCCCTCATAGTAACCCCAAACTGGAAATTAAAGGGGTGCCCAACTATTGGAAGATGTCTAAACCACTCATGGTATCTGAATGTCACAGAATATCATCCTATCATAAGAAACAAGGAAATGGACAATTTCCAAGGGAATTGGGAAGATCTCTATATGCTGATGTAGAGTGAAGTGAGTAGAAGTAAGAGAGTAATATATACAATGATGTTATAAAGAAAAACAGCTTCAAAAGATTTAAGAACTCTAATTGCTACAATGACAAACTTTAATTCCAGAGAACTAAAGATGAAAGTGCTACCTACCTCTCGCCAGATTGATGACAGACTATAGACATAGAATGAGGCATGTTTTATTGGATATGGACAATGTGGGAATTTGTTGTGTGTGGCTATGTGTGTTGGCTAGGAGTGGTTTATTTTTCTTTCTTTCATTTTTGTTCATTGGGGAGGAGCTAGGAGGGAGAGAAAAAATGCTTGATAAATTAGAAAAAATGATAAAAATTTATTTTGAGGGGGAAAGAGAGAAAGAATACAGGCCACATGAAACCCCAAATCAGAGATAGAAAGTTACAAATTTATTCCAAAGCCATGTGCCCTGGATTCTGTTCCTCTGAACCCTGACTCAGTCTCTTCCCTCTGAAAAAAGCCAAGCTCTTGGTCTTAGCTCATTCCCTGCTTTATACACATGGTCTTTCTTCTTTGTACATTTCTTCATTTCCTTCTGTGTGAATTCTGACAACTTAGGTAGGTGTTGGTCTTGCTCTTACACCAAGTTGCCTAGAACATCTCACTGTTTCCCAGTTTTCCCACTTAACTGGGAGGACAGGAAAGATTCTTTGAACTTTTAAGCATTTGAGTTCCCATCTCAGGGAAGTTTGGTAAACCTCATCTTGCAAAACTCTTTGCTCAATTCAGGAAGTTTTTCAAGTGTATTATATGCTGTATCTACAACACAAATGTATGAAGGGAAGCTGAAACAAAGGAGGCAATACAGACGTTTGTTTTTCCTTTAGATTTGTATAAATCAGGAATTGAAGTTGAGGATGTTTTGTAGCAGCTTGGATATGTGTAAGCACAATGAGAGTAATCTGAGAAACAGATGCTAACTCCAGTGTTTTTTGATATATCCCAGAGCCTAGATGCTAGGAAACTGGACTTGAAATCAATATTCTCCAAAACTTGGTGCATGAACATCCCTTCTGTCTTTACATAATAAAGCCAATGTGATTGTGGACTATATATAGTAAGAGAGATGGAGCATCTAGTCATGAGGAAATGTTTGTCCCATCGTCTTCTGCCCTAGTCAGAACATATTCAGAATATTAAATTCAATTCTGGGCACCACATTTTTGAAAGGATGTTACACAGAAAAGGCCTTGAGTGTACAACATGAGGATTTCTTACAGGAACTGAGTGTGTTCAACTTGGAGAAGACAGAAGGAGGGCAGACAGGTAGTGGGTAATTGGAACTGTCTTCAAGATCAACGAACGGGTCCTTGAGGCTAGGACTGCATCGTTTTTCATCTTTATGTCTTCCCAAGCTCCAAACCCTGTGCATGATGGATGTTGAATAAATGTTGTATTTAGCCAAATGGAATTTCATAGCCAAAAGAGTAGATGCAATTTTAGCCTGTATTAATAAAAATAGAGTCCAGAATAAGGGAAGTTAGTCCTTTAGCAAGATGATGTAGTCAATAGAATATTAGAAGTCAGAAAGTTGGAAGGACCCAAGGTCAGTTTAGCATAATATGATTTTTTTAATCCTTTACCATCAATACTATTCAAATTTCCAAAGCAGAATGGCAAAGGGCTAAGCATTTGGGGCAAAGTGACTTGCTCAGGGTCACACAGCTAAGAAGTGTCAGAAGCTAGATTTGAAACCAGGATTTCCAGTCTCCAGATCTTGCACTCTATACACTGAGCCACCTAGCTGCCCTATAATATTAATTTATAAATATTTACATTAACATAGCCTAACCACTAATATAACATTACCAAGTACTCGGTGCCTCAAATGGCTAAATAAGATGAATGTGTAATTAAATAATCAGTCAAACAACAAGTATTTATTAAATGCTTAATTATGTGTCAGGCAATGTGCTAAGCCTAAGGGATAAAAAGAAAAAGTATCCTCATCCTCAAAAAGCTTATTTATACTTTAACGACAACATGCATAATAGAACTAACATGGAGCTCCGTCTTAAGGCAATGCAAAGGAAGGAGATGAATGTTTCCTCACTAGAAGCCTCATTTTTACATTTTCTCATCTCCTTAGCTATATACTCCAAAATCTCATTCTCTCCGTTTCTGTCTTTCTGTCTCTGTCTCTGTCTCTCTGTCTTTCTGTCTCTGTCTCTGTCTCTCTGTCTTTCTGTCTCTCTCTCTCTGTCTGTCTCTGTCTTTGTCTCTGTCTCTCTCTGTTTCCCTCTCTCTGTCTCTGTCTCTCTGTCTCTGTCTCTCACTCTGTCTCTCACTCTGTCTGTCTGTCTGTCTGTCAAAAATCACGGGCCTTTGATCTGAGTCAATTAAATACTCCATCTGAATATTTATCCAGAAGATTTTTCCCCAAAATCTAAGGCTTGGGCTACCTATTAACAACTGTGCTCTTTATTTCCTATGATGGAATGAGGTACCTTTCCTTACCCAGACCTCTTCATGGACATGTCAGCGTTGTATAATTCTTGTAATTCAGTTATTTTTACAAATATGTGCATAAACTTTTGAACTTTTAAAATCCTATTAATTTATTCAATTTCCTTAGAACATGGCAGGTTTTTACAAGAAAATGTAACAGTAATTTCTTACTATGTCCCAAATATGTTGTCTAAAAAAATCAAATCAAATCGAATCATAAAAGAAAAAAAATAACAGGCCTTTGAAAGTATTATGAACCACTGTACCCTAGAGACTCTGAGGAACCAGTTGTCTCTCCTGAAAAGAGAATGCTCCAGCTGTGCCACAGAACCCACTCCCTCAACTGAATTGGCTCCAGGTGCTGTTTCAGCTAGTTATGGTTCTGAAGAACCACAATACCTTCCTTGTAAATAAATACAAGTTTTGCCCAAGTCCTTTAAAAAGTATGCTTTCAAGAACCTAAGTGTTTCCTCTACTTTTCCCATCCCTATTTCCAATTACTCTGAAACAAAAAACCATTTGATCTACTCATTGTCTCAAAAAAACAATCCATGAGCATCTTTGCCTCAGGGCCCTCCTTATGTGGTTGCCATCTTACCCTAAGATGCCTGACTCATGCTGTCTAAAAAAATACTTTAAAAAATTTTTTTAAGTTTTTTTTTCAATTAGCCAAAATCTGTCTTCTCTCACTCCCACCGTCCCCCTTCCCACTAGAGGAAAAATGTAACTTTTGTGAACACACATAGTCAAAACAAATTTCCACTGTGGCAAAAATCTAAAAACATATGTCTTCCCTGTACTCTGAGTTCATAGCTATCTTTCAGGAGGTAGAGAATATGTTTCCTCATGAGTCCTCTGAAATTATGGTTAGTCATTCCACTGATCAGGGTTCTTGAGTCTCTCAAAGTTGATGTTATTTTAATATTACTACTACTATCATGGTTGTACTGATTCTTCTCTGCATCAATTAATACAAATCTTCCTAGGTTTCTCAAAACCATCACATTAATCATTTCTTTCAGACTAAAAGTATTTTATTGCATTAATACACCATAATTTGACCAGCCATTCCCCAAATGATGAGCACTCCATTAGTTTCCAGTTCTTTGCCATAATAAAGAGTTGTTATATTTATATGTATATGGGTCCTTTTCCTCTTTCATTGATCTCTTAGCCAGATCCTTCAAGTCCTAGATAATGCCTATAACAAACAAAAGATGAAATAACTAAGGAAACAAATGTTTAATCTTCTGAGCATATTGATTTATTAAGCAATGCATGCCAATTATTTAATAAAGCAGGATGAGGCCCCTATCTCAGTTTTGGGCTGGAACCCAGATATAGGGGTAGACAGACTTTTACATATTAAAAACAATCAAATAAGGCCACTTAATGAAAAGGAAACAAATTATATAATTTGATTCTAATGGGAAGAAAGATTAGGTATTTTCCGGATTGGGAGGTAGAAAATGGACAGGTGAAATTCCCAGAATTCAGGAAAAGAGATGAACAATCAGGAAGACAGTAACTAATTGATCAGTATGGAGCCAGTCTTGAGATGTACAATTGTAAGAAACTCTTTGCATGAATCTTAGGATCTGATTGCATTTTTTTGGATCAACAACCTAGGTCCTAGGTTAAGTATTTTAAGAATTCTTTACATAGCAGATAGAGGTGGTCCAGTTTCCTAGCCATGCAGGACTAGATTCAAACAGTGCAATAAGGTTTTCTTCCATGTTCCTCAAGTGAAGCTGTACTAGACCCTTAATTGAATAGAATTGGAACTAAGCTAACTCCAGAATTGAGTCATAATATGGAGTAAATGTGGTTCACTCAAGTCCCCCAATTAACCACTTGTTATCCTGTTCTCCTTCATTTCCTCAATTGTCTCCCTTTTGATTTATGGCAGCCAACTCCACCCATGAATTAACTATCTATAAGCCAAATCTATATGGTTTTTCATAAATTCATAATCACGATTACCTAAGTCAGGTTACTGATCAAACTGGAAGACTTGCAATAGACCAATTTTGAGAAAGGAGATTTATAACCAAAGAGACCAAGAAAACTTAAATATAAACACAAATGCCATGAAACGAAAGGCCAGATCAATATAATAATGATCATCAATATTAACTAACATTAAGTATCTTTGTATCTTAGTAACCCATTCACAATGTCCATTTAATCAACGCATTTTGTCTTCCAGATGTCTAGAATATATTAAGTTGTAAATCTTTTTTTTCAATTACTTTTAAAAACAATATTTTATAAATGTTTTTTATCAGCTCTCTTTGTAGTGGCAATTAACTGGAAATTGAGGAAGTGTCCTTCATTTGGGGAAAGGATGAACAAGCTGTGGTAAACAGGACGATTTAAGAAAAACCTGAAAAAACTCATATGAACTCAGGCAAAATGAAGTGAACGGAACTGGGAGAACAGTGTATCCAATAATTGAAATATTGTATGATGGCCAGCTGTGAAGGACTAAATTATTATCATCAAAATAAGGCCCCATGTTAACTCCAAGGGACTTAGGATAAAAAAAAAAAATGCTATCCAAAGTCAGAGTAGGAACTGTTATCAAGTGACTTAAGATCAAATCATTCCATCTTTCACTTCATTTCCTTCATGAGCTTTTTAACTTTATGTGTGTCTTCTGTCATGGCATGGGAAATATGGGAATATGTATTGCATGAAAGCAATGGTATAACCTATAGCAACAGACCATTTATCCTTGGGAGTGGAAGAAGAGAGAATTTTAAGCACAAAATGTAAGAAAACAATTGTAAAATATTGTTTCTATGGGTAATTGAGGGACACCTCCTCAATTTCCAGTTCTTTGCCACTACAAAGAGAGCTGATAAAAACATGTAATTAAAACTTAACATATTCTAGAATTTCAGACCTACAGCAAATAATAATCAACTCATATTAATGTGTTGAAGTTATATCTTTAAATCACCCCATACATTTTCAGGTCATATTGATGTGATAGCCCCAAAATTTATAATTAAAACTCTATTATATTAAACTTGTTACTATCTTAAACAAAACCAAAGCCAAAATATACCCCGCCAAATTTTAGCAATGTTAAAATATTTATTTTTATAATTTTTATAATTTTAATTTTAACCATTGCATGTTGACATAATTTTTAATATTTACTTTCTGAAATTTTGCAATCCACATTCTCTCCCTCCCTTCCACCCCTCATGAAAAAGTCAGGTGATATGACATAGGTTGTACATATATTATCATATAATACATATTTCCATATTCATCATATTGTGAAACAGGACATATTGCTTACAATAGAGAAAAAGTCATGGAAGAAATAAAATAAAGAATATTATGTTGTAATCTACATTCAGACTCCATATGTTCCTTCTTTGGTGGTGGATAACCTTTTTCATCATGAGTTCCTTGGAGTTGTCCTGGATGCTTGCCTTGTTAATTAATAATAATTGTCATTTATAGTTGATTATCATTCTAGTTCTGCTCATTTAAGATGCATTATTTCATATAGATCTTTCAAGATTTCTTCATGATCAACTTGTTTGTCATTCTTTATGGCACAATAGTATTGTTCCATTACAATAATACACCACAACTTTTTCAACCATACCCTAAATTGATCCTTTATTTTCCAGTTCTTTTCTACCACAAAAAGAGTTACCAAAAATATTTTAGAACATATACTTTATTTTCCTTTTTTCTTGATCATCTTAGGAAATAATCAACTAGTGGTATTACTGGATCAAAATATATAGACAGTTTTATAACTTTTTAATATAATTGCAGGTTGCTCCCTAAAATTGTTGGAATAGTTCATAGTTCCATCAACATTTTTTTCACATCTCTTCCAACATTTGTTATTTTGCCTTTTTATTATTTTAGTCAATATGGTAGGTGTAAGATATGTATTCATTTTTATCTTATTTTGGTAAATGGTGTATGATATTGGTCTATATGTGGTTTCTGCCAAATTGCTTTCCAGTTGTCCTGAAAATTTTTACCAAATAGTGAATTCTTATTGCAAAAGCTTTGATCTTAGCTTTGTCAAACATATGGTTACTATAACCTTTTACAACTGTATTGTATATCTATTCTATTCCACTGATTTACTTTTCTATTTCTTAGCCAGTACCGAGATAGTTTTGATAATTGCTGCTTTATATTGTAGTTTGAAATTTGGTATTGCTAGACCTCTTTCTTTAACATTTTTTTTATTATTTCCTTTTTGATTTTTTTCCCCCAAATGAATTTTATTATTATTTTTCCTAGTTCAATAAAATACTTTTCTGGTAATTTAATTGAGATGGTATTGAAAAAGTAGATTAGTTTAGGCAGTATTATCATTTTAATTGTGTTGGCTTTGCCCATCCATGAACGAGGAATATTTCTCTAATTATTTATATCTGACTTTATTTGCATAAAGAGCATTTTATAGTTATATTCATATAGTTTCTGGATTTGTTTTGGAGGATGTATTTTATGTATTTTATTTTATCTCTGGTTAACTTTAGTGAGTTATCTCTTACTATCTCTTCTTGCAGGACATTATTACTAATAAAAATGATTGATGATAAATATGCAGATGATTTATGTGGATTTATTTTATACTGCTACTTTGCTATAATTATTGTTAGTTTTAATTAATTTTAGTTGGATCTCTAGGATTTTCTATATATATATCCTATCATCTGTGTTATTATTTTACAATTTCAATTCATAATCCAACACCATCCAGATTTTGCAATGTTATCTTTTTAACAGCATTTCTGAATCAGTGGTTTTCCAAATATCATAAGAGATTTTAGAAATGTACTAACATACACAAAATCATATTTTAAAATATAAATCAAAACTTATTACTGGTCAGATGATATCATTTCAGCTCAATGCATTTCCACATTATCCTATTTAAAAATCATTAATTTTATCACCTTGTAGCATTTTAAACTAATCACATTTAAAATCTGGGATTCAATTACATTCGATTGAAACGACAATAATAACAGTACTCAGCATTTATTTAGAGCAGGGGTCGGCAACATATGGCTCTTTCTGCAGGAGCCATAAAGTCAATTTTTTTTCAGGCGCTGTTACAGGAGCGCGCACTGTGAGCACTGTACGGCTCTCACGAAATTACATTTTAAAAAATGTGGCGTTTATGGCTCTCACAGCCAAAAAGGTTGCCGACCCCTGATTTAGAGCCTACCATATACCAGTCACTATGTTAAGCACTTCATAGTCATTATGCAATTTGGATTTTCCCAACAATCCTAGGAGATAGGTACCATTATTATTTTGCTCTTTAGAGTTGAGGGAACTAAGGCAAACAGATAACTTCCTTAAGATTACACAGACAATAAGGAAACTAAGATTTAACATGTCTCCCTGCATTTTTTCCAGCATTCCCCCCCCCCAACATCTTTATTTGGGAAGCTGATTTGAGATGACTGGGATTAACAGGGTCAGAGGTCTGGGGAGAGTCTCTAAAGTAGGAGAGACACAGGGGGTCTCTGAGCTGAGGTGGGAGACATAGGAAGAAACAATCTTTTCTCTTTTCAAGGTCAAGGAAGGGTAAATTTAAACTGCAAACCATTTTTTTCCCCTTTGCTTTGGGATTACTTTCAAACTGGCTGCTTTCCTTCATTACATTAACAATAGTTCTATTGGTCTTGATGAAAAAAAATAATCTAAGTGCTTTTTTCTCTAGAAAATGACAATTAAATTCTTATTTTTCCTAAAGACAAATTCTACAGAGTAAAGAAACAAACCTTCACCCAAACTCTGGGACAAATTTAATCTAAACCAAAAATCTCTCAATCTTCAGGGTAAACTTAATCTAAATTTAAAACACTCCAAATGTTAGGGCAGAGGGTGGGACCATCATAATCTCTAGGACCAATTTAACCTAAACCTAAAACAGGGATGGCAAATCTTTTAGAGATGAAGTTCTAGAATCCCACCCCCAAGACTAAGTCCCGTGCCCCCTACCCCAGCACCTTACCCAGGACAGGGGAGGGAGGAAGTGCTCCTATTGACTACTGGGCAGGGGGAGGGAAGTGATAAATGTCCTCAGGGACATGGAGAGGGGAAGGGGAGCAGCTCCACCCTGAGTTCCTCTGACTTTCTAGTAATGAATTCTGGTGGGCAACTGCAGACATGCCCACAAAGAGGGTTCTGCATGCCATTTTTGACACATGTGCCATAGGTTCTCTGTCACTGACCTAAAAATATCCCAATCTCAAGGGCAAACTTCATCTAAACCTAAAATTTAAGCCTTACTTTAACTCAAAAGAAATAGGGATTGAGAGCAGTTTTCCATGAAAAAGTCCCTCAGTAAAGAGGAGCTTTTCTGGAAGGATATTAGCAGGGGTAAGAGTTCTGATGACTGCCAAAAACTGTGGTGGGTAAAAATGAAAAGATTGAGGAAACAAAGGTTTGATCTTCTGAGCATATCAATTTATTAAGCAACACATGTCAATTGCCTAACAAAGAAGGACCAAGCCCCTTCCTCAGTTTAGGTAGAATCCAGAATAGGGAGAGACAGACGTTAAAAGCAAAAAAAAAAAAAAAAAAAAAAAAAAAAAAAAAAAAAATCAAATAAGGCCAATTAATTAAAAGAAAACAAAAATTGGTTAATTTGATTCTAATAGGAGGAAAGATTAGGGATTTCCCAGGTTGAGAGGGGAATGAAGAGGTGAAATTTCCTGAATTCAGGAAAAAAGATGCCCCACTCCTCCCAAATGTTCGTAAACAATCAAAGAAACACAGAAATAATCACTCGGTGATCAGTATGGGGCCAGTTTGCAGATAAGACATATGAATTGCTTGAGATGTACAAATATGAGAAAATTATGAATCTTAGAATCTGATTGCATCTTTTTGGTCAACATAACCAAGGTCCTAGCTAATTTCCCAACCATGCAGGGTTAGATTCAAACAAAGCAATAACGTTTTCTTCCATGCCTCATCTATTCTATGACATCTTCTTTAACTTTCTAGACCAAGGCAATCTCTTCCTCCTCTACTCTATTGTACTTTTCTTTAAACAAATATAAAAGTGGACATATAGCTTAGTTCCAATTCAATTAAAGGTCTGGTCCAGCTTTTTTCCTTTGAGAAAATTTTATTCAACTGAGGGACATGGGAGAAAACCTTATTGTACTGTTTGAATCTAGCCCTGCATAGCTAGGAAACTGGACCACCTCTGTCTGCTATTTAAAGATCCTTAAACAAGGGCCTAGGCTAATTTATGTATTAAATTTTATTATACTTGGAGATATATAAGAAAATCACAGATATATAAGAAAATGTCTGCTTATATCCATGGTTTCAGCTATCCACAATAGGTATTGGAATATATTCCCCATGGATACAGGGGCCCTACTGTATTACCTACCTGAACTAAAGCAGTCTTCCTAACTTTACTCTTTCCCTCCTCTAATCCACCTTTCATGTCACTGCCAGATACATCTTTTATATAGATATATATATATATATATCTATATATAGATCTGGTCATATTATTCCTCTACTCAAAAATCTGCTATAGCTCCCTATTATTTACTAATTAACATTAAAAATTCCTTTGCCTAGTATTCAAGACTCATCACAACTTAGAACCACCCCACCATTCTAGTTTATTCCTCTACTATGCTCTTCCACTTGACACTGAGCCAAAATGGATTCCTTAGTCTTTGTTCCCTGAATGTACTCTCTACTTTTCCACCTCTCTGTGTCTGTAGAAGCTGTTTTTATACCTAGGGTGTCTGTTGTTTCCCTCTTAACCCGCTGAATTTTTATTCATTCTCTAGAGATGAACTAAAATGACAGCCCTCTCAGGAAAAGTCACCTTACCCCTCCTCTGATTACACTCTCTTCCCTTCTTCCATCTTGATCTTTGGTAAATCAGTAGAACTCAACATTGTCCTTTTCTCTCTGGTCCCTTTTCCTATCAAAGATCCTGCCTTATCAAGCCCCATCCCTGGATCCCTCACACCATCTACTACCTTCACTCCTACCCACACACTGCTGAATGAAGCTGAAGAAAATCATGAAACCATAATGACTGGGGCCATGACAAGTTTATGTTACATAATTTCAACTGGGTCCTCACTGTAGCAAGGCAATCATTATCCCCCTTAACCACAGTAGCTTCTTCCCTCAAACCTCCCATTGCATCTCCTTCCTCAACCCTTTCTGGTTCTTTGGGAACTTTGCCTCATATTTTATTGATAAAACTGAGGGTATTCACAAACAGCTCTTTCATTATTCACAGACAGTTCCTCATCTCACATCACTAAAATAATAGCAATAGAATAATGTAACTGATAATATAATAATAATATTATTATGTTGATATGTATAATCATGACATGATAATAATAATATATATAGTAATAACTCACATTTATATAGCACTTAAAACATTTGCACAGAATTTTACAATTATTGTCTTATTTGCTCTTTACAACACCTAGGGAGGGAGGTTCTATATTTAGCATTTTACAGATGAGAAAACTGAGGCAGAAAAAAATAAATAAGTGATTTATCCAGGGTTATATAGCCAGTATCTGAGGCTGGATTTGAATTCAAGTCTTCCTGAGTCTAGGTCTAGTACTTCATTCATTGCACCACTACTTAGTGGCGCTGAGATACCTTCTGCCACCATCTCCTCCTTTGTCACTCTTTCATATGAAGAAATGATGCTTCTTCTTGCAAAGGCAAACCCATTTGCATACAAAGAGAGCCCATTCCATCCCATCTTCTGCTGAACATTGCCCACCTCTATCATTTCTATTCTCTCAGTAATGTTCAGTCACTCACTGTCTACCTGCAGCTTCTCCACTATCTACAAGTGTACCTACATGTCCCTCTTTCTCAAACAAACCCTCACCTGATCCATACATTCCTGCCAGTTATCCTATATTTCTCTTCCTTTTTATGGCTAAATTCCTTGAGAAGGCTATCTGTAATAACTGCCTTTATTTCCTTTCTTCTGGCAAACTCTAATTCGACTTCATTATCATACTAAAACAATTCCTTTCAATGTTACCAATGGTCTCTTAATTGCCAAATCCAGTGGGCTTTTCTTGATCTTCATCCTTCTTGATCTCTCCACAGCTTTCAACAGTTACCTTCTTCTCCTTGATAATCTCTTCTCTAGAGATTTTTAAAAATATTAGACCCTTATTTGAAGACAGAAGGGCAAGGGCTAGGCAAACAGGGTTAAGTGACTTGCTCAGAGTCACATGCTAGGAAACCCAAGTCCTCCCCAATCCAAGCCTGGCACTCTATCAACTCAGCCCCTCTAGATTTGGGGGACAACTTTTTCCTCTTGCTTCTCTTTCTACTTAACTGACTACTCCTCAGTTTCTTTTGCTAGAATTCTAATCACATCACCTCTCCTCCCCCCATTAAAAGAAGTCATCAAGGCTCTGCATTAGATCCTCTTCTCTTCTTCCTCTTTACTATGTCCTTTGGTGATCTCATTAGTTTCCATGGTCTCAACTGTGATATCTATGAGGATGACTTAAACCTATTTATCCAGCCTGAATCTCTCAAATGACCTCCAGTGTCACATTTCTACCTGCCTAGTACAAATCTTAAGCTGGATATTTCATAGACATTTTAAACTCAACATTGTCTAAAATTTGAATTCATTCAAAAAGCAAACACCTTACCTTACATCTTAGAATCCATACTGTGTATTGGTTCCAAGGCAGAAGAGAGCTCAGGGCTAGGTGATGGAGGTGAAGTGATTCGACCAGGGTCACAAAGTTAGGAAGTATCTGAGCCCAAATTTGAGTCCAGGATCTCTTGTCTCTTAAAGCCTGGATTTCAATCCATTGAGCCACCTAGTGTAATGCAGAGATGCAATCAAGGCATTTACCCTTGCAAAACCTAACTGTAGAATTTCTGGCAGTTAGCCAGCCTTAGAACTCTGACAAAAGGACAGTTGGTCCCAGAAGCTTGTGAAGAGTGTGAACTGGGCTCTGCCTTTCGGGCTGAAAACTTGCCTTGAATCTGTGCTTTTGTCTTTGGACATTTGGAGATTAGCTAACTTCTCTGGACCTTCCCTGATCTTCCCTATATCATTCCCCTATTACCTTCCTGATTTTCCTGTGGGCTTTGGGAGAAGGGTGGATTTTTGGGTTGTAACAATTAGACTTTTGAGGATTTAGTTCCCCATAGACAAGTAGGGCTTACCCTTGAAGCATACTATCCCCTGCTTTATTGTTTTAGTACTCCCTAACCCCAAAGGCAGCCAAACTTCCCTGGCTGAGAGAGAGAAGGCTCTCTCTCAGTCCAAGCCACTCCCGTGACCCTCCCCTTCCTTGAGCTTCTCCCTAGCGGCTGTTAGGGAAACCCTGAATGCCTCTCTCCTTTATAATCAACCCTGAATCTTGAATAAACCCCATGTTACCTAATCAAACCCTTTGCTAAATCATTGGCTCTACAATAAGTGAGGGTTGAAGGAGGAAAGGAATAGTTCTCTTTATTTTCTTGAGGGAAGCTGGGAGCGTCCATCTTGGGAAGAAGTAGTGGTCTCTATACTTCCTCCTGGAAACCCTTCAGTTTCACTAACAGTCTTGGGACTCCTTCTTTGTGGCCTTGAGAGACTGACTAGAAAGCCCTCTAGTCAGATTCAAACCACTTCTGACTGGGTTTAACCTTTGTGTCTGTGGAAATACCATTTTCCCTGGAAGAGTCCAGCCTTCCTTCCCCAGTAACCTCTGTCTCTAGCCTGAGTGTCTCCCTGTTGCAGTTGCCTCCCCTAATTACCTCATCATCTCCCTTACCATTCATTATACTGCCTTGTCCTCTATTTCCCTAAATTCAGCCATTCCCTTACATCTCTCCTTACCACCTCAATCCACTATTGCACCCTCCTTTCCCACCTAAGGACCAAACCCCCCCATTTACCTTTTCTTTATTCCCTTATTACAATTTTCCTTTATTCTTTTATTACATTAGCTGCCCCCTAAAATTGAATTCATTATCTTTTACTCAAAACCCTCCTCTCACTGTCTCATACCTAAACTAATCCAATTGCCTTCTGGTTACTCAAATAGCAAAAAAAAAGTCCTAAAGTGCAGTTGTGACCATTTCACCTCCTATTCCACAAAACTAAGGGCTCCTGACTGCCTCTAGCAACAAATATAAAATACTATTTGACTTTTAAAGCTCTTTATAACATGCCATATTCCTATTTTTTCAGACTTCATACATATTACTTCCCGTCACCTACTCTGTAGTCCAGTGACACTGGCTTCCTTGCTGTTCCTGATCTGAGATGTTCCATCTCCCATTCTGATTATTTTCACTGGTTATCTCCCATACCTTGAACTCTCTCACTCTTCATTTATACCTGTGAATTTCCCTAGCTTCCTTTAAGTGTCAACTGAAATCTTACCTTCTACAGGAAGCCCTAACCAACCCTCTTTATTAGTGCCTTCCCCCTAAGACTATCCTCAATTTATCCTGCCCTTATCTTGTCTGTATGTATTTATTTGCATATTCTCTCCCCAGTTAGACTGTGAGCCCTTTGAGGGCTTGGATTATCATTTGCCTTTTATTGTAGCCCTAGTACTTGGCACAATGACTGACATATAATAGGTACTTAATAGATGCTCATTGGTGACAATAAAATACAATTGATAACAACAAAATAGAATTTAATTTTAAAAACAAATTGACTGACTGACTTGGTTTCCTCATCTATCAATGAGGAGGTTGGATTTGATGGCTTAAAGTTCTCTTCCTGTTCTAAATGTATGATCTTATGACCCTCCATGAAAATTTCCTTGATCTTTTGTATTAAGATGGGCTAGTCCATCTTGAACCTCACATGGTGTTTTGTTTTTCATGTCTCAAATATATTACCCATATATTCTTGTATATTATGGTTATTTGTATACTTGTCTTATCTCTATATCAAGCTATAAGCCATTTTATGGCAGGGAGTATGTCTTATCTAAAGTTTTTAATCTTCCTCTGGAAAAGACACAGAGTTTTGTAGATGACTGGTGATTGATGAATAAATTTCATTGAATTTAATAATTTCATAAAATTACATATCCAAGATGAGAATTAGCAAACAAATTTTCATGATATTAATATCAACTAAGGCATTAATATTTTTGCATAAGATGAAATTCTAAGAACTTAACAGTTTTTCAAGTTAGACCTCAACAAAAGTCTAGATACGTAATGACAATGAAATAGTGTCTCTCTTGGGGCAGGTATAGGAGAATGGTAAAAACCATAGTGGAAAATAGAATTCATAATTAAGAAATGAAAGAGGCTAAAGGCTTGCAGACTACTTAGAATTCCCAAACTGGAAGATCATTTTCAAGAAAGAGAGGGGAAGCTAGGTGGCTCAGTGAGTAGAGCATCAGATCCTGGATTCAAATGTGACTTTAGATACTTCCTAGCTATGTAATCCTGCGCAAATCACTTAATCCCAGTTGCCTAGCCTTTATTGCTCTTCTGTCCTGGAACCAACACTTAGTATCAATTCTAAGGCTGATGTTAAGGTTTTTAAAAAGTCAATAGCTATTAGACATATTAAATCCTGGAAAACATAATAAAAGGTAAAATTGGCTCCATCTTTATGAACAGAAAGTCACTGATTAGAGATGTAGATGTAACTACATTAGAGATGTAACTACATCTAATTAGAGATGTAACCAGTTCAGAATCTGCTATGTGCAGGGAGTTCATGAAATGGTTTTTTAAAAAAAGGTAAGAATCAACAACAAATTAAACAAAGGGGTCATCATAAAACAAGAAAAACAACAAATGAAAAGTCACTTTCAATTTGATTTGTTTAAATAAGGTATTGAATGAAAAAGTAGAAAATGGATAAAAGTAAAGATATTGACTCTATTCCACAATTTCTTTAAATTTAAGTGATAAAAATAGTCATGACTATGAAAAGTCTTAAAGGTCCCAGAAACTGACTCGGTTCTCAAATTCTAGCTCTTTATCAAAAGCAACAACAGTTTAGAGGAGGAGCTCAGTTTCAAAGGATAACAGAGTAGACTAATGGAATCTCCACAAAGTATAACCTCAAAAAAAGAGTCTCAAACATTTGAGAAGAAAGTTAGTTCATAGAGGAGAGCTTTAGAAAAGATGCAACTAGACAAAAATCATTCTAAAGAAGTAAAAAGATGTAGATAAAAATCAGAAGGAAAATAAACCAATGCAAAATGGAACAGATCTGCTGGTGTTTGTTTTTAAAACCTTTACCTTCCATCTTGGAATTATTACTGTGTACTAATTCCAGCACAGAAGAGCCATAAGGGCTAGGCAATGAAAGTCAAGTGACTTACTCAGGGTCACACAGCTAGAAATCTAAGGTCAGATTTGCACCTAGGACTTCCTGTATCTAGACCTGGCACTCTACCCACTGAGCCACCTAGCTGGTGTTTTAATAATGACCTATTTTAATCAGTAACAGAAATGGAATAACCACACATTTAAACTCTACCACTTACTTCAGAACCCAAGATAGTATTGCACATAATAGCAATTGCATTTATGAAGATATTCAAGAGTCACAGAATCTCAAAATTAGAAGGAACATTAGAAGCTATCTAGTTAGCCTGTATCACATACTGAGAAAGTGATCAGCCAGTTTTTTCTTGAGAACCTTTAATGAAAAGAAACTCTCTCCTTTTGAAATAGTCCATTCCACTTTCCACTTAATGCTTTAACATTAAGTTTTTCCTTTACCCCAAAGAGATAATAAGGAAAATACTTGCACAAAAATATTTATAGCCATGCTCTTTGTGGTGGCAAAAAAAATTGGAAAATGAGGGGGCATCCATTGATTGGGGAATGGTTAAACAAATTGTGGAATTTCATGGTGATGGAATATTATTGTGCTGAAAGGAGTGATAAACTGGAGGAATTCCATGTGAACTGGAATGACCTCCAGAAATTGATGCAGAGTGAAAGGAGTAGAACCAGGAGAATGTTGTACACAGAGACTGATACACTGTGGTACAATCGAATGTAATCGACTTCTCTACTAGCAGCAATGCAATGACCCAGGACAATTCTGAGGGACTTATGAGAAAGAACGCTATCCCCATCCAAAGAAAGAAGTGTGGGAGCAGAAACACAGAAGAAAAACACATGATTGATCAGGTGGTTTGATGGGGATTTGATTAGGGTTTTGATGTTAAAAGATCACTCTACTGCAGATATGAATAACATGGAAATAGGTTTTGAATAATGATACATGTATAACCCAGTGGAACTGCTTGTCAGATTTGGGAGGAGGGAGGTAAAAGGGAGGGGGAATAATGAATTATGTAACCATGGCAAAATATTCTAAACAAATTACTTAATTAATTAAAAAAAAGAAGTATTTCTTTACACCAAATCTAAATTTGTTTCTTTGGAACTTCACTTACTCTTAATTCTGTCCTCTGGCACCCATTTTCATGTGACAACTCTCCAAATAATTGAAAAGAATCATCATGGTCCTCTTATGTCTTCTCTCTTTATTCATTCTTGGACAATAAGCCATTTTAAGGCAGACTAAGACTTCCCTTAGCCTTCTTGGCTGCCCTATGGCACCACTGACTGCTTTTAAGCTTCTAGTCCTCAAAAACTCTCTCATCTTTTTTAAAACTCTTACCTTCCATCTTAGAATTAACATTGCATATGGGTCCCAAAGCAGAACAGCAGTAAGTTCTAGGCAAAGGAGGTTAAGCTCAGGGTCACAGAGCTACAAAGTGTCTTGAGGCCAGTTTTGTGTCCATGACCTTCCATCTCTAGCCCTGACTCTCAATCTGCTGAATCACATAACTGCCCTCCTCCTTAATCTTTTTTTCTGAAGAGATGTTGTCTAGATCCAGCTCTGCTGTATTGTACTTGCTAAGTTAATTTTTTTAACCTACATGTGAGGCAAATATAGGAAAAAAAATCATGCTTGAGGCTACACAATTTTAAAGGCACTCCGGGATCAATTTTCAAGATATCTCAAAAAAAGGAACATTCCAAAAAGAATGGAAAAGTTTATGGCCAGTGCTTTAACAAAAAGGAAAAAAAAGACAATGGAGAAGGCATCAGCAATTACCAACCCATATGCCTACTATATCATCTCTATAAAATCTTTATGAGAGTAGTCTATGCACGCATCAAGGCCATCCTTTACAGAGAACAGACATATCTTCACATAATGGCTTTCTAGAACACCTCTTTACAGCCATACTAGTGACTGAAAGGTGCCTAGAATATGAAATTACATTATGCATTCTGTATATGTGTTTTTAAAAATTAACTCAGCAGGACAAAAAGCAACCTTGAAGCTCACTTCAAAGCAAGTTTTCTCTCACTCATGAATTAAAACTACATAGAACTTAATGACTGATGCAACTCTAGAGATAGCATTATTCAGTGATCTGCCCATGTGGAGCAATGTGTAAAACTGGGAGACATGCTCCTCCAAGGTATTGGCCAATGGAAGGAAAAATGTCTTGCGCATAACACAAACAAACAAACAAAAGAGCATTTCCCTATTGATGACAGGTTCCTTAACTGCTCCTATTTGTAAGTAATATTGTGCCAATTGCTTAGAGAACAGGAATGCTACAAAGCTTCCCCCATGAAATCAGCAGCTTCACAAGAAGAGACTAATCTGGCCATTCACACAGCAAAAGCAAATGAAAGGATAAAAAAATGTGTCTAAGCTCAAGGAAGTACCTATAGAGATATCGAAACATCTATGTATAGGAATTGAACTTGTGATTTCTTTGGGATAGAGAATTCTGGATGAGGAAACTCCCTCTTGCAATGTCATTTAAAACCTTTTGTGCAACCTGTAGTCTTAAGAGAGTTGCCTAGGCCACTGAGAGGTGAAGTGGCCTGCCCAGTATGTGTCAGATATGAAATCTAAAGATAATCTTCAAGACTTATCAGGAGAAGACATTTCTTCACCCAGGAATTCCCTATGCCAATGAAATCACAGGTCCAATCCCTATTTCTTTGTTATGTATCTTTTGCCTTGAGCCTAGACCAGAAATGCTGGATCAGGACTCACTTATTTTAGTAGTGTGAGTAGTTAAGCCAATCTCTTTTGTGTAGCCAGAATGTATCCACTGGAGTTTGAACCCAAATCTTCCTTTAGTCAACTCCCTAATACTATAAATAATACTATAAATACTATAAATATAATATAAATTGAAGAATAGTTGCTGATCTATATTGTCACAGAATTTCCTCTCTGGGATTTCCCTATATCAATGAAATGGAAGGAAGGAAGGAAGAAAGAAAGGAAGGAAGGAAGAAAATAAGGAAAAGAGAGAGAGGAAGAGGAAGACAGAAAAAGAAAGACAGAGAAGGAGGGAAAAGAAAGAAGATAAGGAAAAATATATGTATGTATATTATATGTATATATGTACATATATGTATATATATGGTGTGTGAGTGTGTATATATATATATTCATATGGACAAAAAGTTGGGTCTAGAATTGAGTGGGAAGAAATCTTGCTAGAATGCATTTGGGAAACTGGGCAATTCTTTCTATGATCATTAACTATTTATTGTTTCAAAATCTCAATATTTTAGTAATATAAAGCTATAATTCATAAAATGTCATAATCTTAGGATACATAAATATTGTAAATAATTCAAAGGGCAATGGAAATATTTGTGATAGGAATGGTTAGGCTGCAACACATTACTGATAATGACTTGTGGGTAAGTTCCATAAAAGACATTTTAAGACATAAATAACAAGAAGATGAATTAAGTCAGTTATGAACTGAGATAGAGACAATATAGGCAGACAATCTGAGTGGCATTTAGAGTATGAGAGCAAGGCGATTAGCATATTAGGTAGATAAATATGGAGAATGGGAAGACTCGGAGGATCTGTGACACACAAAGGTGGAGAAAGTATCTGTAGTAAAGAAGTAGGGGATTTATCACAATATAACTGATTAGATGATAAACTCTGTGAGGACAGGGAATAAGTTTTATACTAGATACCTATCACATTTCTTTGCACAAAGTAGTTGCTCAGGAAATATTTTTTGACTGACAGATCTTATTTTTGTTTTTCTCAGCCAGTCATTTTTTTTATTTTATTACCTTTTATTTTACTAAATAAATAACAGAAAGATGAACTCCAGCTCTTGCCCTTGTTTCAGTGCTAAAGGGATAGATCTGCCTTGGAATCACAGCATGTTGCTGCTATGAATGGGACTTTAGAGATCATCAAACCCAAACTCTTCATTATACATATGAGGAAAATGAAGCAAAAAAAACGAAGTGATTTCCTGAAGGTCATACAGCTAATGAGAGAGAAAGCTAAGACAAAAATGCTCAGCTTCTTCCAGTCCCAAACCAGTGTCCTTCCCAACCTGCCACTCATATTCTATGGCTTCCAAGTCTATGAGTCTAATTAGCATCTTATCCACTTGGCGTCCAAAACAAGACATCTCCTCAGACCAACATTAAATACCCAAGAGAAATGAATAAAATGAAGTGGTCATCCCCCTTAAAGCTGCTCAAGGATGCAAAACATAAATTTCCTGTTCCATAGTCAAGTTAATAATAACTTATGTCCCTCAAGAAAATAATTAGAATTAGAACAAAAAAAATCTCAAGTTATTAACACTGTAGCCAAGTTAGATACAAATTTAAGGCACTGGACTCCTTTTCTGTTGGGCCAATTAAATCATGTCTAATTTTTTTAAGCCCTTACCTTAGAAGAATTGTGAGTATCAGTTCTAAGACAGAAAGCAGTAAGGGATAAGCAGTTGCAGTTTAGTGACCTGGCCAGGGTCACACATCTGGGAAGGGTCTAAAATCAGATTTGAATCCAAGTTCTCCCAATGCCACGCCTGGTGTCCTACCCACTCTTTATCTAACTGTGCCCATATCTGAATCTTGAAAGGGCATTAATTGCTAATAATAAAAGTGATGTGTTATTAATTTATTAGTTTCTTAGATTAGAGCAAAGACCTGACGTGGACCACAGTACCCATTTGAATTGTAACTGAGTGGGTGAGTGAGTGATCTTCCCTTTCTTCTCATCTTAGCTTCTCTTTCCCCACCTTATTGTTATATTTCCTCGGATTTTTAGATAACAAGATTCACGGAGAACTTCCAAAGTCTTTGAGCTTTCATTTTATAGGTAAGGAAACTGAGATCCAGAGAGAAATGATTTATTCAAAATAACCTAGCTAGGAAAAGGCAGGGGTAGAATTAGAATCCAAGTCTCCAGATTTGCCAGTCTATTGCTCCTTCTCATTATGCCTTGCTGACTCAATATGTTTCATGATTTCTTTTACTGCTCATCAAATACTCTACTGAGAATTTCATTTGTTCATAGATAATAATACTATACATTTGCATAGCACTTTATAAGTTTTCAAATGTTTTCACATACTTTATCTTGTTTGAGCTTCACAGACCAAGGATAATAAAACAGTTATTATATTCCTATTTTACAACAAAGAAACTGAGGCACAGAGAGTTTTGGTGATTCATGTCTAAGGTGACACAAGGACTAGAATCCAGACTAGTCTCCAGACTAGTGTTTTTGAACAACAGCATGGTGCATTAAAAAGAATAATCATTCTGAAGTCAGAGGACCTCAGCTTGAATCCTGTTCCCACCCTTTTCTGCCTGGATGACCATGAACAAGTCATTGTGCTGCTCTTGGCTTCAGCTTCCTCACAAGTAAAATGAAGGATTTTGACTAAACTTCTGTGATCTTTTCTAGCTACAAATGAATGTTCCTTCTCTCTGTTAGCTTTGCTGAGATTTTCAGTATCTTCTTTCCATTTGGTACTACATCAGACCTTTTTTACCATTCTTCAGACACTGGCTGGCTATCCTTGGGTTGTGTATTTTCTAAAAGTACACTATTTGTGTATACTTGAATTTGAGGGGGAAAGTAAGATGAAACAAGAAAACCCCTTAGGTTTCCTCATTTTTGCTGTTGCTACTGTTTCTAGATGTATGCAACTGTGCCCCTGCCTTAGGAAGGACTATATAGTGAACAGGATTAAACATCCTTTGATGATTCCTATTTGGCCACTAGTTGTTATCTAGGCTTTCATTTCTAGGTGATTCAGATAGGTGTAGGGAGAATGAGAAGAAAGGCCTATACTGATCTTGTCACTATTTTCTTAGAAGGATAGCCAAGGATGAATTCTTAACCTGGGATCTGTGAACTTTTTTTTTTAATTTTGATAATTGCATTTCAATATCCTTGGTTTCTATTGTAATCCTATGTATTTTATTTTATGCATTTAAAAATATTATTCTGGGAAGAGATGAACCATAGTCTTCATCAGCCTGCCTATCCTTGGCACAAGCTAAAAAAGGTTAAGAAACCTTGTTCATGGACTATTGATGGAGATGTAGAAGGTATAGGAGAATTTGGTTTGAATGTGTCCTGAGACAACAAAAAATCTAGAAGGTATTTTTAATAGAATTTATAAAAAATAGAATAAAATCCTTGATACCAGCTTAGAACTTGTCTTTTCTCAGGAAATGAGCATACAGGAAATTTTTGTTGTTATTAATTAATTGTTCTTGTATTAATTAGGGAATTTTGTACCTTTAAACTATGTTGCCCAGCATCCCTTTCCATGCATCCTCACATTTGAGTTTTTCACATTTTGTATATAGTTTATGGTAAGCTCTTCCTTTTTTCTCTCTTCTTTTTCTTCTTTTTTACCACATGCAGGCTGAGAAAGGTAGCTTTTTACTCTTGCTTTTTATGTTAGTTATTATTAATAAATCTTCTTAAATCTAATACTTAGAATATTGGATATTAATTTTAAAACACACTCTATTTGACTGGATTTTGATTCCTTTTAAGTTGGTCTCTTATTGTCCCAATGATTTGTCCTTGAGAGGACAAATTGTTTCATTTTCTGACTTTGCCTCCTCTGTGCTCAGCATAGAACTTAATTCATAGAAGGTGCGTAATAAGTACTTATTGCTTGAATGGTTAACCAAGGCCTGGCTATAGTCTCTTGAAATTTTATCAAGGGCCCAAAAGCAAAAGCCACATTTCCCAGAAAACAGGTAGCCCTCTGGTCTATGCTTGACTCATCTCCATCTCAATGATGGTTGGCCACAATTCACCTTTATCCAATAGTCTTTGCCATCTACCCCAAACCCAGAGAACAGCAGACAAACAGAATCTCAGCATGAGGAAGGCAAAATATGGCCTAAGATGCTGGTTGGAGCTTTCTGGCTGATTGCCATGACCTGATATAATATGAGAGACCTTTCCTGCAGTGTGCCCCATTCTCAGCAGAGATAGGAAGGAACTAATCCTAAATTAAAGAGCAGTGAAGTAGAGCAAGAGGCCAGCAGTGATAGGCAGTGATTCATTAATTACCTCCTTTGGAAGGGAGGCAAAGGATTTCTTGCTTCCCTGTTGCTTAAATGGCAACAACCCAAGTATGAGTGTATGAAGGAAAAAAACCACAATTTCTGACAGAGAGGTAGGGGAGGGGGATAGACCCTATTGTAATCACCCTCTGTCTTGCCTGAAGTAAGTTCTGCTGGGAAATATCTTGGGCTGCTGGGAATCAGTCCTCAGAGGTTTCAAGACAGAGACATCCTGGGTGTCATTTGAGATGAGCTATTTGATCACCTATGCTCAGGGAAATAAACACAAAGCAGAAGAGGCAGCCAGGAGCCCAAGGTCCAGGCTCAGGCTCATCTAGGCAGCACATGCCCCTCATGCCATGTGTGAGCAGCTGCCATAGCTGGGGGAGGCGGGAAGAAGACCCTCCACCCCATGGATGTTCAAGAAAGAGAGCCTCATAGAGTCCCCACACTTGGCAGGCAGGAAAGGAAAGAGCACCAGAGGGTAGAGTCACTCCTTTTAAAGCCTCCTTCGCAGGAAGTGACTCAAATTCATTGACCAACTTTCTTTGAGAAGGCCTCCCTCTCCTCTGCCATCTCAGGGACCAAGACTGCCGCATCATTCTAAAGTCCTTCAAGGCTAAGGATATTATCCTCGAAAGTGGCCTTTGGAGCTCAGTTCAGCTCCGTCCATGCTTCATGGAGTATGTTCCAATCTGACCCATGCCACACAGGGAAGGCTTCCAGAGAGAGATTGCTCTTGATCTGGGTTTCGAAGGATAGATAGGATTTGGGGAAATGTAGAGGCAGTGAGAAGGTGGGACTTCTGCTTTAGGGATAAGAAGAATGAAAATAGGAAGTTGGGGAGAGAAAGAGGTACAGTGAAGGATCCCAACCTTGTTCCCTCTGTAATATTAGTGGCTAAATGGTGTTGAATTTGTAGCACTGCTTCTGAAGTCAGGTGGTCAGGAGTTCAAATCCTGACAGAGACATTTCCTAACTGTGTGGCCATGGGAAAAGTCATTTAACTTCTCTCGGACTCAATCGGTTCATCTCCAAAGTGAGGGTTAGGAAGGTAGATGGAACAGTGGATATAGTGCCAGACCTGGAGTCAGGAAGACCTGAGTTCAAATTTGACCTTGAAATGGAAATGCTTTTCATTCCTTTATATTAATCTAAAGTAACCATATATTAATCCTTAGATTAATTTTTAAAAATTTTTTGATGAGTTGTTTGATAAGTTTGATAAGTTTTAAATTTTGATTTAATAGTAAGAGATAGTCCCAGGTATTAGTTGAATAACTTGAGTTATTTATATTTATATTATATTTAAAATATTATATGCTAACAATAATATTTTATAGTATAAATATGTATTTATATATTACATTTATATTATCTGTAGCAATAGTAAGGTAATAATTTATAATCACATAGACCTATAGAAGTAAATCCTCTCCGTACTTTTGTAATTAACTCACTCAATGTAGAGACTTGCTTTTGAAGTAAATATGCAAAAGGCGATAGAGACTAAGGTGACCACAAATAATCGGGATGTTCTTCAGTGAGAACACAGACATTTCACCACCATCATCCTGAGCCCTCTCTCCTTAAGCCTTCTCAAAAGAACAGTACGTGAGATATTAGCTCTAATCTTAGAACCCCTGTTCTTGGAGAGTGCAGTAAACAAGTCCATAAGTTCCTCAGTTTGCTCTATAAAGACTTGTCACATTTGATGCTCAGGGTCTTGGACTAAGCTGGGTGTGTCTGCAGACCATGACCTTGAGGGACTTTCTTGTTGTCATTTTAAATTCAATTTGCTCAGAAGACTGGTTCCCAGACTTTTTCTTTAGTGCCAGACACTTACTAGCTGTATGACCCTGGGCAAGCCACTTAACTATGTTTGCTTCATTTGTAAATGAGCTAAAGAAAAAAAATGGCAAACCATTCCAGTATCTCGGCCAAGAGAATTGCAAACAGGGTCACAGTCAGGCAGGACTGAACAACAAAATGAGGATAATAATATCATCCAACTCATGTTATTACTTTGAAGATCAGATGAGAAAATATTTGTAAAGTATTTTGCAAATATTAAAGTGCTATAGAAATGTTAGCTTTCTTCTTCCTCCTCCTCTTCCTTCTCTTCCCCCTCTTCTTCCTCCTTTCTTCTTCTTCTTTCTCCTCCTGCTTGAGATTTCACCTATATTGAGAATTCCCTGGGAGAAAACACTCCATCAATGGAGATCAATCAACCAACATTTATTAAGAGCCTCCTATGTGCTAGGCACTATGCTAAGAGTTGGGTCACTTGGAAGGTACCACAGAAGCTCGTTTCCTCCATTTGGTACATGAAGTCACTGAAGCCCTAAAGATTTGTCCAAAGTCATATAGGCCACACATAGCAGAAACAGTATAAAGAAGCAGGCCTTGAGTCAAGGTTTTCCTCAGTCAAAAACAGCTAGGTGGGGCAGTGGATAGAGCCTCAGACTAGAGTCAAGAAGACAAGTTCAAATTTGGCTTTGGACTCTTACCAACCGTGTGACGCTAGACAAGGGTAACAGCCTCTGTTTGCCTCAGTTTCATCATCTGTGATTTAGGGATAATAATAGCTTCATCATTTGTGAAGAGGGATGAACTCCCAGAGTTGTTGGAAGGATCAAATAAGATTAAAAATTGTAAAGTGCTCAGGACACTTCCTGGCACACAGTAAGAGCTGTACAAATGTTAGCTATTATTATTATTAAAGCCAGCTCTCAATCCACCAAGTCACAAATCTCGCGTCTATAAATGACATTTTTTTTTAGGACTTCAGAACTTACACAGGGCTTTATATTTCATGAGCAGTACTGTATAGTGGGAAAAGCATTGAATTTGGCATTTGGGGATCTGGGTTTGAATTCTACCTCTACTACTTAACACACAGTTTAACTTGATCGAGGTATTTCCTTCCTCTGAGACTCTTTCTTCAGCTACAAAGTGAGAGAGTTGGCTAGATCATCTCTAAGTTCCCTCCTAACTCTCAATTCTGTGATCCAAAACAGAAATAAGTATAGAGGACCTAGTGTTTATTACTTGTTCTAGTTGGTCGTTTTTAGGAGTACTTGTATAGAATGATTTCCCTAATTTTTTTGTTGTCGTTTCCTTTATTTTGGGCCCTGCTCATCTCCCTTCCTTGGGTTTAATGGAGCTAAGTGGATAAATCAAGCCCACATGTTAATTACTAAATAAGAAATCACACCAGAGGACATTCCAGAATGTTGCAGTAATCTAGGCTGTACAGCCTGATGGATTGAGTAGATTGCACCATCAGGGCTGGCTTTTCCATTAAGAAGTGACTTAAAGGGCCAGATCATCCTTCTCTAATGTACTTAGTATAGGAAGCCACAGCACAGGTCATTGGCATCTGCTTATAATCCCAGCACCCAGCAATCTGTGCTCTTTAAAGGTCAACACTAACAGCCACAGCAACCACTCTTCCTTAGCAACACAAGAAGTAGCCCATCATGGAGAGGGTTAGGCACCACTGTGCCTGAACCAGTTCTCTCAGTGGGTTACAGAATATTCGTAGACCGTCAGATTTAACATGGGAATCCATCTTTAAAAACAATTAGCTCAAACACTATTTTACAGGTAAGGAAACTGAGTCCCAAGAAGACAAAGTAACTTACCCAAGGTCCCACAGGAACTTGGGAAGTGACATGGCTAGGGGATGAACCTCGTTCATTTTACAGACTCCAAATCCAATGGTCTTTCCATGACACCATGATGGTCATGGAAAACTAAGGTCATGGTTTTGAACCCTACTAATCAACCAGATTTGGTATAAGTTGTTCCACTGAACCAGCTGACCCCCCCCCCAAATACCTTTGTCCCAAAGGGTGAGAGAGTGAGAATGGCTCAGCACAATGTCATCCCTTGTTATAAAATAGCAACTCAATGTGTATAACCTACAGATGATGCTTAACATCACTTCCTGCTTTGTTGTTATAATTTTCAGAAATAACTCACCTATAGTAAGAGTAGATAGGCAGTGCAGTGGATAGAGTACTGGGCTTGGAAACATGAAGACTCATCTTCATGGGTTCAAATCTGTGTAACTCTGGAAAAGTCACTTGACCCTGTTTGCCTCAGTTTCCTCATCTGTAAAATGAGCTAGAGAAAGAAATGGTCAGCCTTTGCCAGGAAAACCCCAAATGGAGTCATGAAGAGTTGGACATGACTGAAAAATGACAGACACCTAAAACTACATACTTCAATGTGTGTGTGTATCTCTCTCTCTCTCTCTCTCTCTCTCTCTCTCTCTCTCTCTCTCACACACACACACACACACTATATATATATAGAGTAAATGCCATAAGTAGACTAAAGGGACATCATTGATAAAAGTCTGGTCTTAGAATAAGCAAGACATGGGTTGAGTCCTACTGGCCTTGCTTACTAGCTGAGTGACCTTGGGGAAGTCACTTAACTTCTTAGTATCTCGAGCAAATCCTTAAGTCTACAAGGTGCAGACAAATTGCACATATATACCAGTGAAAGAGTTTCCCTTCTGGAAGTTTCCACTGCTATGGAATCACAATTCTGAACCTTTCCTGACTCCTGCCTCAAACACCTCCTTCAAAAAAGCCCATAGTTAATATGCATTTACATGAAAGGAAGATCAGAGAAGACTTTCCAGAGAAGGTGGAACTTATAACTCCACTTGTACTATGTCTTGAGAAGACATTATTCCCTGTAATGTCATGGCTCCAATAGTATGTTTAAATTCTAAATCCTCAAACAAAACTCTGTACTCCTGCAACCCTGAAATGACTTTTTAAAGCTGGAAAAAGGGAAGCCCTTTTTGTGTTTCCTCCTATCTTTGCAGGGGATCCTTGGTGGACTCCCACATTGCCTTGGTATGATGAGATCATAAAGGGGAAAGTTAGGGAGAAGTTTACTTAATAAAAACTGGAAGTATGCAAAGAGCAAAGAAGGGCCCCACACCTCTAGGGTAAGAGGGGGCAAAAAGTACTATCTATCCAGGGATAACCCTATAACAATAAAGCTCCTTTTGGCCATTAAATAATTAAAATATAATTAGATTGGTGATTAGTAGGAAAGGATTCCTTGCTATAAAAACATTTTTTCATGCTTCACTGTCCCCATTATAGGTTAGTTTTATTCTTCTCTCCACCTTTTGTTCATTCTACTTCCCAAGTCTGGAATATCCATCTTCTCCACTATTCTCTGCCTTTTGAAACCTTACATTCACAGAATCCTAGAATTTGAGAGCTAGAAGGCACCACACTGGCCATCTGGCCCAATCCATACATGAAAGGAATCCCCATAATCACACTCCAATAAGTGGTCATCCAGCTTTAGCTTGACAACTCCCCAGGTGTGGGAAACTAGTATCTTCGAAGCAGCCCATTCCAGTTTTAGAAAACCTGAATGTTGTGGAGTTCTTCTTGATATGGAGCCTATATTATATTGACCTCTTTGCAATTTTCATTTGCTGTTCAAGAATCTGCTCTCTGGGGTTAAAGGGAGCACACCTAATCTATCCTCCACAAATATTCCTAAAAAGCATCTATTATGTAGGTACTCTCTCCCATTCTCCCTACTCACTAATGCTCTCTCTAGCCAACAAATCTTTACTCCAAGTTCAACATGCCCAGTTCCTTAGACTCATTCTCAAATGACATTGATTCCAGATCCTTTACCATCCTGATTGCCTCCTCTAAAATCTGTCCAGATAATCAAAGTCTGTCCTCTCCCTTCCCTACATCCACTTATTTATTTTGTGTTTACGTATTCATTCATTTATCTAACTTTATTTAATTGCTTCATGTTATTTATTTGTTTGGTTATATAGTTATTTGTTCTTACAAGCATTTATTATTTCTCTCTCCCATTGCAACCCCCTATTTGAACAATATTTTTAAAAAGAAAAGAAAAAGGGGCAGCCATGAGGCATAGTGGACAGAGTGACAGGTCTGGAGTTGTGAGGACTTGGAATTGAATCTGGCCTCAGACACTTTCTAGCTGTGTGACCCAAGGCAAATCACTTTACCCTAATTGCCTAGCCCTTATAGTTCCCCTGCCTTGGAATCAATGGTGACTTATTGCCCACAAAAGTAGGGGAAAGGAAGGAAGGAAGGAAGGAAGGAAGGAAGGAAGGAAGGAAGGAAGGAAGGAAGGAAGGAAGGAAGGAAGGAAGAAATATAGGAGAGAAGGAGAGAGGGAGGGATGGAGGGAGAGAAAGAAAGAAAAGAAAAACAAAATCCATAGTCCAGCTAAACAAATTCCCACACTGGCTATGTCCAAAAATGGATGTCTTATTCTGCATTAATCCACCAGAAGTTGGGTAGAATGTTTCATCTTCAGTTTTCTGAGATCATGATTTATCAGTGCATCATCAATGGAACCTAGATCTGAAGGCAATACTCCTGATGAGGTCTAACGAGGTCTGATGAGGGCGGAGTAGAATGGAAGTATGACTTCCTTATTCCCAGCAGTGAGACCCCTCCTAATGCAGTTCAAGATCAAATTAGCTTTTTTGGCCACCACATCATACATGCTGACTCATCTTGAGCTTGTGAGCCATTAAAGTCCCTGATCTTTTCCCCTCATGAACAATTTAAGTCCCATATTCCTTGGGATCTGATTGCCCCAGTCCTGTCCACAGTTATCCCTCCTTCCTCCCTCATCTAAATTCCTTCCTATAGCAAAAAGCCTTGCTGAGCCCTAGCAAGATGTCAATGAAGCAAGGAGATGATGCTCAGTCTAAAAACCCTTGAAACCTGAGGATGATGGGATTTTGAGCTCAAAGGGCCCTTCGACATCAGCCCGTATTTTCAAGTTCTTCATTTTACAAATGAGGAAGAAGAGGGCCCAAGAGAAGTGACTTTCCCAACTCATACAGCTTATTCATGACAGAATCAGGCCTCAAACCCTGCCTCTAAGTCTTATGGTTTTTTTGTTCTTATACCATTAGCTCTTTAACCTCTTCTTGCCTTTCTTTGAACCAATCTCCAAATATGTATTGTGTATGTATTAAAAGCATCAAAATATAATGGATAGAGTGTTGCATGTGGGGAAGCCTGGGTTCAAATTTCTGTCTCCAACATTTCTAATTAGTGGTCATGACTAAGTCATTCAACTATTCAGTTTCCTAATCTCTAAAACTATTAATACTTTGAGAGATACAGGAGAAGTCTACACTGGCTCCTCTCACTGTTGATTTAGAAGAATATGAATTGGTCACTAGGAACAATACAAAACACTAGGAATAATTAAGGGTTAAATTAAACAGAGTCAAGTACCAAAATACAGGATACATCAAGAAAGCCTTCCTGGATGCTTTAGAAGGGGAGATAAGTCGTGGTCACTGAAATGTCCCTTGGTCAAACTCTTCCAAGCTCATTGTGTTCAGTTCTGGGCATCACGATTTGGAAAAAAACATTAATAAGCTCTGGAAATTGTACTTCCAGAGAAGGGCAACTAGGACAGCCAAATGCTTCTAGTCTGTGATTTATGAAGACCATTTGAGGGAATTGGAGATATTTGGATGAGATGTGGTTCTGGGGACACATGACCGTCAAGTATTTGAAAAACTGGCAAGTGAAACAAAGGATTAGGCTTATATAAGACAAGTCAGGCCCAACAGAATGACTGGAGAGGGTAGAACTAGAGTGGGAGAAGGTGGAGGAGGGAGGAGGGGGATGATGTAATGAGGCTAATTTAGCGTTGAAGTCATGAAAAATTTCCTAACATTGCTCTTCAAAAGGAAAATGGCTGCCTCAAGAGATAGTGGGTTTCCTCTTACTATAGGTCATCTAAAAAAGACTGAATGACTATGTATTGTGGTATGTCCCAGTAAGGAGTTCTTTTTTCAGGGATATGTTTGTTAGATTAGGTGTTCTAACTCTGATATTCTGGGACTATTATTCTGTGAAAACATGGATTAGTCTGGAATGTACTCCTTCCTTCCTTCTGACTCAGAATCTTTCTTTAAGATATAGCTCAAGAGCTCTTCTGCATGGAGCCTTTCCTGATCTTCCAAACTGCTAGTGCCCTCCATCCTAAACTACCTTGTATTTAAATACTTGCATTTGTTCACTTTAGATTTATGAGATACAGATCTCCTAAATGTATAGCTAAATCTTAAACATGTATATATACCTGCATGTATATATATATATATATATATATATATATATACATATACATGGATCCTTTCCATTTCACAACTTTCCCTGATGCCGTTTCAGTATATCATGGCTTGGTAAAAGAAATTCTTATTTTTTTGGTTTAATTTTTATTTCTTCTAATTGAAAATTTTTATTTAATTAATTAATTTAGAATGTTTTGCCATGGATGCATGATTCATGTTCTTTCCCTCCCCCACCCTCCCCATAGCCAGAGCACAATTCCACTGGGTTTTACATGTATCATTGATCAAGACCCATTTCCATATTACTGATATTTGCACTAGGATGATTGTTTAGAGTCTACACATCCTCTATCATATCCCCATCATCCCATGTGATCAAGCTGTTTCTCTTCTGTGTTTCTGCTCCCACAGTTCTTCCTCTGAATGTGGATAGTGTTCTTTCTCATAAATCCCTCAGAATTATCCCGGATCCTTACATTGCTGCTAGTAGTAAAGTCCATTACATTTGATTGTACCACAGTGTATCAGTCTCTGTGTATAATGTTTTCCTGGTTCTTTGGCAAAAAACATTAACTGGGAATTTGGGGGGAGTTTTGTAGAAGCCACAGAAGACTTGCAAAGTCCAACAGATGACAAAGAAATGTTTAGAAACTATCTAGCCTATAGTTAAATACTTAACCCAAATTTTACAATAAAGAACTATAAATAATGTCATAAAAATTCAGACTTCTTCTCTAATATGAAGAGAGGACCAAAAAAATTTTATGTGAATTTTCCAGGTCAAATGGTGCCATAACCCTAGTTCCACTTCTAACTCCCATGAAGTGGAAGGGACACACACACACATACACACACACATATAATATACACACATATACTTATACATACATATGTACACGGAGTTCACATGAGTTAGGGGTACAAGATGCCAAAAAATGTGAAAAACTACGAATAACTCAAGGATCCACTTAATTCTTTATTTTTAGTAATTCTGATCTCATTTATTTAACAAGAAAAAAACCCAAATAAAATAATACACTGCATCCATAAAAAAAGCACAAGGAACAAGTATTATTGAGGGAGAAAAGCACATGACTGGGTCTGGAATAAAGAGAGACAAAGAGAGTGCTTAGGCCATAGTTCTTTAGAGCACTGAAACTTAACAAAATTTAACAGTTTATAATAAGTTAACATATACATATACTTATAGTAGTAACTGATAAAATAGATTAATTATGCATAGTACTTATGCATTCATGACTTGCTAAAATTTTGTTTTTTTTTACTGCTGCAGTTTCAATATATCATGGGCTGGCATAAGAAATTAAATGGAAATTTGGGAGGAGTTTTGTGGAAGTTACAGATAACTTTCAAAGTCCAACAGATGACACAGAAAAGGTTTAGGAAATTATACATTGATTCTCCACAGTACACTGAATATCTTCAAAAATTCCTATTTAATTTTCTATAGCCAACCCCCAAATAACCAAAACTACAAATGCAAAATCCACAGATGTCAAAGAATGACTAGAATTATTAATATTTGTACTTGTTTTCCCCATTCTAATGTAAGCTCCTTGCTTGTACTTGTGTCCCCAGAGTCTAGCACAGTGCCTGACACTTGGTAAAAAATAAATACTTATTGATTGAATGTTGGTTCCCCTTAATTTGCCCCTCTCTTCCTCCCCACATAAATGTCTTCTCTCAACCAAAGTCTCCTCCTCCTTATACTTCCTCCAGTCCCAGATTGCAAGTTATAAGAAGGAATATCAGAGAGTAACCACATTGCAGGAATCTTGGGAGAAGATCGAGTCTGTTCCATAATAATCACTGAGCTACTGAGAGATACAAGATGCTTCAAAGGGAGATGACATGCTCTGTCTACAATTGAGAGAATTCAATTCAATGAACATCTATCACAGTGGATTAGTGATTTCATAGCATTGTCTGAGCCTTAACCCTCAGGAATCTGAGATTCTGCAGGGATCATAGATATAAGATCAAAATGTAGTCTAAATTAAAAAAGCATTGGTGAATGAACAAAGCAAAAGATGAGAAGAACATGGTGAACCAGAAGATTGCTGCATTTAGGCAAAGGACTTGGACTCCAAAAACCTGCTCTGCCACCAACTATTTCTGTGGCCTCAGGCAAATTGCTCCTCTGAGCCTCAGTTTTGTCATCTACAGAATGGGTATACTTGCACTGCCTAGCTCACAGGATCCAATGAGCTAATGTAGGGAAGAACCTTTGTAAGTTATAAAGTTATAAAGCACTCCCCATAAAGCCACTCCACTGCTTCGTCTTGGCGTGGAGCTGATCCTAAGGTAAATTCTGGCAGTTCTTCTCAAGTTGGGAATGTTTAAGTACATGCTCAGAGACAGGCTATCATCTGTGCGCTAGCACAGTTTACTTCAGAGGGGCTCATCATCCCCAAATAGTAATGATTTTTTTTATGCCATAGCAGCTCATGAACCCAGTTGCAAAAGGGTTGCAATCTGTTTCTGTGGAGAGTATCCCAAATGGGTGAAATAGCAAATCTCTTTAAGTACTGAAGAAAGATGACAGGAATGGAATGTCCTGGCTCTTTTCTGGCATTAATATCAGCAGGAAGGGAGGAGGCTGGAGACCAAAGAGAAAGCCCTCCTCTCCTTCAATTGGACAGTGTGGTGTCAACATCTGCAATGCTGTGAACACTTCTTAAGGGCCATAGTATGGGGCCAGAGAAGGTACAGAGAGGAAGCAATTCAAATGATCAAAGGCCTGGGGGATGTAAAAGCTATTATATAAGAACAAGAGGAAAAAAGGATGAGGCCCTTTCAGAGTGAAAGATGAAAGCTGAGAGAGAATGTCATTGAACTCTAGGAATTAATGAATGGGATGGAGAGAGAGAATGAAACTTTGTTCATCACATTCCAGACAATTGAAGGTGAGGTCCCCACCAAGAAGTTGAGAAGCAAGTTTGTAGCAAATAAAAAGAGGAAGTAAAGACAAGGAACCCGTTTTCCCCCCAAAATCATATGGGCTGGAGCTATGAACAGACTAAAAAATATAGAAGAAATTCCCACTTGTTATCAGGCTATCAAAGGAATCTAGGGAGTCTGAATATTGATGAATATAAAGAGAAACAAAAGTTTTGAAGAACATCCTTGCCTTTTTAGGTGACTACGGGGAGGAGCAATCACTCCATTCAATAATACTTTCCAGTATGGGCAGATCATGGAACGATTTCAGTGCCATAGTAACTGATGACCATCCAGTCAACCTCAAGACAATGGCCAATCTCTATCTTCCCTCAAAGCCCAGTTCAGGTGGTACCTTCCACATAAGATATTTCCTGATTCCTGCAGATGTCAGAACTCTCTAAGATTCGACTCCTCACCATCTCCAAGCACTTATTATATATTTCATGTTTATTAATGCATGTACAATTTTTATATCTTCCAATTGGAAGGAAAACTCTTCAAGGTCAAGGACGATTACAACATTGTCATTGCATCCTCATGCCTAGCAAGGTGCCATTTGTTGGATTAAATGGTATTAAAGCTAGTTCCCCACAGACTTCAGTCTGCTACCACTCTTCTCTGGAGAAGAATGGCCACCAATTAGTTTCTCTTCATGGAAACAGAGACCTAGTGGACTAAGGCAACTGGGTAGTTGTCATTTTCATTCAAAGTTGAAAGCTTTCATAGTTTGCTCCAATCTCTTATGGATTTCGTGTTGTTTTCCTTTTAAACTGATCTTCGTTGGGTGGGAATACATTTGCCAGCCATCTTTTTCCAAGCTTCATTTATCTCGCCCTTTCATACTCCCCCTCTAGTCATTGCCCAATTGTCCCATGGCACGCATGAGTCAGAACAATTTCTTCCCTGAGATGTGCCCTCGAACATTGTTTGTTGTGGGGAGGCAGACAGAGTCAACATTCCAAGCGGGAAAATATTAGCCTTTGTCTTCCCATTAAGGTTTGGGCTGGAAGCATTTTTGAGGGTTGACTGGGGCTGCCAGTGCTTTATTGCACAGACGAATGTCTCCCGACATCACATCTGACCTTTGCATTTGGATTCGCCCAGAGCTGAATCAGCTTGGGGAGCTTACATTTTGACTGGGCTACATCTGAGGGAGTTCAATGTCAACCTTGCAAGCGTAGAAGGGAGGCAAATGGTGGGAATTAGAGGCAGCCGAGCTCCTGCCTTTTAACAATTACCCAGATCACGTGGCTAATTAAAATACCTTGGTGTCCATGGGGCAGCCCTCCTGCTGCTGGGCCATCTGTACCTGCAGTCTGTGCCCTGGAAAACCTTTCCACAAATTGTGTGCTCTTAATAGGTATTGCTGCGCCAATGACAATTACCTAATTAGTCATTAGATCACTAATGGTGAGCTCACCATCTTGGCTAATTATTTTATTTCTTATAGAATATTTCCCATGGGTTCATGGAGACCTGGGGAAATGAGATGGACAGGGGAATAAATTGATATCCCAAAACAGGAAGGTGAAAGGTGTGTGTGTGTGTGTGTGTGTGTGTGTGTGAAAGAGAGAGAGAAAGAGAGAGAGAAGAAAGAGAGAAGAAAGGGATAAAAGAGAAAGAGAAAGGAGAGAAAGAGGAAAGAGAGAGAAGAAAGAAGAAAGAGAAGAAAGGGATCAAAGAGAGAGGAGAGAGAGAAGAAAGGGATAAAAGAGAAAGAGAGAGAAGGAGAGAGAAGAGAGAGAAGGGAAAACAGAGAGAGAGAGAGAGAGAGAGAGAGAGAGAGAGAGAGAGAGAGAGAGAGAGAGAGAGAGAGAGAATATCATCCACATCTGATGAGTTTTTAAGAGGGATAACTATTCAGACCTCACATAGAAATTTAACCCAACACCAACATAAAGACCTATTTCAACCTGTTCTGAAGTTACTGGCTGATCAAGCAATCACTACTTAATTTGTAGTTTATAATTAATCCTAGAATTATAGACTATTAATGCTGAAATCACCTCTTGGATTCAGAAGTTCATAGAACTTAGGCCTGGAAGGCAATTTAGAGAGTGTGTGGTCTAAACTCCTCATTTTACAGATCAGGAAACTGAGAGACAATAAAGGAAAATCAACTTGCTATTCCCCACAGATACTATTCCATCTCCTGCCTCCAGGAAACAGGCTCCCATCCCTGAAATGCACTCCTCTCCTCTGCCTCTTGGCATCCATAGCTTCCATCAAGTCTCAACCGAAGTAACACCTCCTCAATGAAGCCTTTCTCTTATTTCCCAGCTTGCTAGTGCTCTCCCTACTGCCCCATATCATTTTGCATATATTTCTATTTTCTTAGCTATATATATTTGTATCTCACACCCCTTCTCCCCAACGATAAAACATCAGCTCCATGAAAGCAGCAATTGTTTCACATTTTTTCTTTGTTTTTCCTGCCCCTACCACAGCAACGTGAATGTGATTGTTGGTGTTATTGTTGTTGTTGGACCAGATTTGGCATTTCATCAGTATAGGGAGCTCCTGGAAAAAAAAATTCTTCCTAAAGGACAGCAAGGTGGCTCAGTAGATTGAGAGCTAGGCCTAGAGACAGGATCTAAAACCCATGACTGGGTTCAAATCTGGCCTCTGATACTTCCTAGCTGTGAGACCCTGGGCAAGTCATTTAATCCATCTTGCCTAACCCTTACCGCTCTTCAGTCTGGAAACCAATACACAGTACTAATTCTATGATAGAAGGAGAGGATTTAAAAAGAAAAACTCTTTTTATACATCAGTTAGTCAGCACCTGTGCTGCAACTTCTGGTCTTAACCAAGGGCCCAGAGAATTCTCTAGAGATCTAGGGACTTTCCCAGGCTCACACAGACAACATGTATCAAAGGCACGATTTGAATATGGGTCTTGCTGAGGCTTAGGCCCACTCTCCATCCTTTCCACCATGTGCTTTTAATAAATATTTGTTGCTATTGTTGTCCACGGTCCTACAGGTAGGAAGGACCAGAGCCTGAGACCCAGGTCCTCTCACTCTTCCAAACCCAGTGTCCTTTCCACCACTCTGCATTTTTAATGATCACATAAAATATAATGAAAGTCATTAGGGCAAGAAATCCAAGCTCATTGGGTAGGGAAGAGACAGAAGGAAAGGATCCAGAGGAGGCGGCCTCAGTTCCCAGCTGTGCTCGTCTGTGGAAAGACTGACTGCTCAGATGTAGACTGAGCTTTAGGACAGCTGCCAGGAGCAGGGACATAGAAGGTCACGTAGGAGGTTCCAGATTCTCACAGAATCGTAGATTTGGAGATGGAAGGAACATTAGTGGCCACTGAATCCAACTCTCTTTTACAGATAAGGAAATTTAGTCAAAAAGAGGCTAAATGACTTACCTACTATCATACAGTTAGCCTCTGAAGTAGTATCTGAACTTGGATCTTTCCAACTCAAAGTTCAACATTCACCGCTCTGCCATTCAGATTTAACCCATAGAAGCCTGGGTCCAGAGGAGCATACTTTTTAGCTAACACTTAAAACTCCATTTTTCAGGTAAAAAGCTTTGAGATTCATCCCAGCCCGTGGAAAGGGTAAAGCTAATTCTCCCACATCTTCAAGTACTTGTGAATACTGAGAAATGCTTTTTTTTAATTTTTTTTTATTTTAAACCCTTAACTTCTGTGTATTGACTCATAGGTGGAAGAGCGGTAAGGGTGGGCAATGGGGGTCAAGTGACTTGCCCAGGGTCACACAGCTGGGAAGTGTCTGAGGCCGGATTTGAACCTAGGACCTCCTGTCTCTAGGCCTGGCTCTCAATCCGCTGAGCTACCCAGCTGCCCCTGAGAAATGCTTTTTACCTGGGGAACAGGAAACCTTTGAAAGATGCTAAACAAGGCTAAACAATTGGGAGTATACAATTGAGCTAGTAGAAATGATGAACAAATTAATTTTTTTAAACCTGTAAAGAACTATACAAGATAATGAACAGGGAAACGATTAGAACCAGAAGAACATTATACACAGCCACAGAAGTGATACTAGAAGAAAAAACTGAGACGTTACCTCCAGCAGGTGAACAGAAAGATAAAACATGAAAGAATTAATTTATATGAACAATGTTGACCTCCATGATGATATCTTATGTGATGCGGGGAGGTAAGGAGGGATTGGGACATTAGTGGACAAGATCTATTATGTAGATATAAAGAAAAGTAAGTTAATTATATAGGAGATCTGCAATTTCATTTGTGTAATACCTTCTTTTTCTTTATATATGGAAATACTTGTTTGGTTTCATTTTGTAAACATTTGGTAAAAAATAAAGATTCTTCTAGCTCTAAAAAGAAAAAAAGGGAAGATGTATCCTGTAGGATCAGATATTTCATCTAGCCATTAAAGAGATTCTAATTAGCCCACTGCCTGCCTGGGCATCACAGGTAGAAGGGCAGAAGGTTGTTCCAGAACAGGGTAAGGAGAGGAAGGGTCTCACAGAGGACTTCTGAAATGCTTGGAACAAAAAAGAACTCCATGAATTGGTGACTCCAGCATTTGGAAACTTTGCTCTTTGACCAAAGTGTGGAATTGGAATCAGAGTAACCTTGATAATTCTGCACTCGAAAAGCTTCATCTCACCTACTCTGCCCATAATGTTGGTAAGCAACTCTCCCAGAAAACTAAAGAACTCCATGATATTTGTCTTCAGTTCCTTCCTTGTAAAAGTCAACATGGAAGAGGCACCTGGGTGGCTCAGTGTATTGAGAGCCAGATCTAGAGATAGGAAGTCCTGGATTCAAATCTGGCCTCAGATACTTCCTAGCTGTGTGACCCTGGGCAAGTCACTTAACCCCCATTGCCTAGCTCTTACCACTTTTCTATCTTGGAATGTATTGATTCCAAAATGGAAGGTAAGGGTTTAAAAAGAGAGAGAGAGAGAGAGAGAGAGAGAGAGAGAGAGAGAGAGAGAGAGAGAGAGAGAGAGAGAGAGTCAACACGGAGTAGTAAGTGGACAAAACCTTAATCTCACAGTCAAGAAATCAAGACTTGAGTTCAAATTTTGCTTCTGATCCTGGTTGTCCAACTCTAGGCAAGTCACTTAACCTCAGTGACTGAAGACAACTTTCTAAGGTAATAATAATCATCAAGGGTAGGCCAAGCCAAGATAAAAAAAATTGGCAATCTTACCTAAATTAATTTACTAATTTAGTGCCATATCAATCAAAGTAAAGCTGGGGAAAAAAAAGACTATTATGTTCAGGAAAGAGGTAATTTCCTCCCATAGACTTCGAAACACCAATAAAATCACAGGTCAAGACCAGAGCTTAACTTCTTTTTGTCCTGTTCCCAAGCATCCTTGAAGGTTTTCTGAGAATAATTCAATAAAAATATTATCTAATTCCAGGAATATCAGAGGCAGCTGAATGAAGCAGGGGATGGAGTATTGAACTTAGTCAGGAAGAAGTGAATTTGGATCCTGCTTCAGACACTTATAGCTCACATTTACACTGACTTTTTTCTAATAGTGAGAATACAACCACTTCAGGGGATTTCTTACGTGCGCTAATAAGGACCTAGCTGTCCTAGCTGAGTATTGTTGCTATTCACTCATTTCAATTGTGTCCAACTTCATGACCCCATTTGGGAGTTTTCTTAGCAAACTTACTGGAATGATTTGCCATTTCCTTCTTCAGTTCATTTTACAGATGAAGAAACTGAGGCAAACAGGGTTAAGTGACTTGTCCAGGGTCACCCAGCTAGTAAGTGTCCAAAGCTGGATTTGAACTTGGGAAGATGACTTCTTGACTCCAGGCCTGGTGCTCTATCCACTGTGCCAACTAGATGCCCTACCCTGCACTGCGTTCTCCTGCACAAATCATTTAACCCTTCTCAGTCTCAATTTTTTCCCTTGTAAATTAGAGATCACAATACCATCTACTTCACAAAGTGGTTGCAAGGATCAAACAGGATAACATGTATAAGATGCTTTGTAAACCTGAAAGTACTCTACAAATGACTGGTGATGATGATGATGATGATGATGATGATGATAATTTTTATTTTAATTGAGAACTCCTAAAGCTCTAAAGCCTTTATTACTCATTTCAGGCCCACAGGGTCACTTTGGTCACATTTCCTATCTCTGGTGGCCTTCAAGTCCTGTTACCTAGGAGACTGTCCACCTTACTCCTCAAGCCTACCAATTCTTTTTTTATTTTTTAACCCCTTTCCTTTTGTATTGGAGTCAAGAATATAGTGTATTGGTTCCAAGGCAGAAGAGTGGTAAGGGCTAGGCAATGGGAGTTAAGTGACTTGCCCAGGGTCACACAGCTAGTAAGTGTTTGAGGTCAGATTGGAACCCAGGATGTCCTGACTCCAGGCCTGGCTCTCTTAGCCACTGAGCCACCTAGCCTCTCCTGCCTGCCCTGATTCTAATTGTGTAACTCAGCTTTGCTCCCGCTGTGTTTCCTAACGTCAGCTCCTCCCAGGAGGATTATATAGGCTGAAGAGGTTTTAAGGAAAAGTTGTACATCCTGATACACAACAGAAGCTGGGAACAGTCTCTGCATGCCATCCCATAAGGGTGGACACAGGGGCTCAGGCTCACATGCCCACAGATTCAAGACCTGCATTTGAACTTGCTTGGCAGCCCTTCTCTTCTGACCCAGAGGAACAGAATGTTCTCTGAGGTAGTAGGGGTTATCCACTCAAGAATTCCCAATCTTGGTGCTGACTGAGGAGTCAGGGAAGGCAAAAGGGATTGCGAGCAAGAAGCAAGGGCTTAGCAAAATAAGATGGGGACCCTTGGGGTCGAACACAAAGACATCATTTAAGCTTCCCATGAGCCAATCTCCCTAGCACGTTATAAACAAATCCTGGTGTCCTTCTTGCAAAGGATGGGTTCCAAGGATCTTCCCAGGCTTCCTAAACTATCCTTTCAATTCAACTTCAAAAAAAACAATTATTGATCATCTACTATGTTCAGTCATGCAGAAGTATCAAATCGACAGAACCAGATTAAAATATAATTGGGAAATATTTAAAAAGATAAATAAAAATGTGATACAACATAGATAATGTTAATTTGTGATTTTCTAAGTTAATATGAGGCCAGCAAGGATCTGTTTCTATTACCATTGATGTAACTGATGGAAGGCCAGCCTTGGAATCAGGGAAACCTAAGGTCAAATCTTGCCTCTGTCACGTACTAGCTGAGTTACCAAGCACAAGTTATTTAGCCCTTCCATGCTACAAAGCAACTACTGATCTGTCTCGGGGGACAGTTTCCTCTCCCATGAAATCACAGGCCAGGACCAAAAAAGAGGAAAACATACAGCGTTCTGTGTTAGGCACTGGGGACCTCCAAAACAAAAAATGAAATCGTCTCTTCCCTCGAAGAGCTCATATTGTGTTGGGAGGAAGTAACTGAAATCTATACAAAACACCACAAAGCCATGCCCCTCCTGGCTACCTGCTTCATTTAGCATCTCCTAGCATTCATAGCTATGACTTAGGTGTGGTTTGGCTTACCCACACGCCACAGTCATTTCACAGGGTTCATTGTTATTCCTCCAGAGAGAATTTGGTATAATGGCAAAGAGATATGACATGAATGTGGTGGAAGGAAGGTTGAATCTGGAGTCAGAGGACTTGGATTTGGCCCTCTGTCTTCCAAAAGAAGTCTTTCCTGATCCCTATTATGCCAGTGCCTTCCCGCCACTGAATATCTCTAATTTGTCTTTTATATATCTCATTCAAACTTAGTTGTTTGCATATCATCTCCCCCACCACTAAACTGGGAGCTCCTTGAGAACAGAGACTATCTTTTGCCTTTCTTTGAATCCCCAGTGCTTAGCCCCTAGTGCCTGGCACATAGAAGAGTTGTTTTGTTTGTGTTTATTTTAAACCCTTATCTTCCGTCATACTATCAATTTTAAGACTGAAAAACGAGGGCTATACAATCAGGGTTAAAGTGCCTTGCCCAGGGTCACCCAGGTAGGTGTGCCTGAGACCAGATTTGAACCCTGGACCTCCTGTCTCTAAGGCCTGGCTCTACCCCCTCAACTACCTTGCTGCCCCCACAAAGTAGGTTCTTAATAAATATGTATTTACTGACTGAGTGAGTAATAGATTATATGATCTTGGACAATTTATCCCTTTCTGGGTTTCGGTTTCCTAATTTGTAAAATGAGGTCTGACTTGTTTACTTCTAAGGATCCTTTTAACTCCAAATCTCATATTTCTTTTTATATATATATAATTTATTTAGAATATTTTTCCTTGGTTACATGATTCATGATTTTTCTCACCCCTCTTCCCTCCCCAATTCCAGGAGCTGACAACCCACTCCACTGGGTTATACATGTATCATTGTTCAAAACCTATTTCCATGTTATTCATATTTGCAATAGAGCAGTGATAGGCAACCTTTTGAGCGTGGTATGTCAAAATTCACCAAAAAGCCGAGCATAACTCAGGTGGTGTGCCACTTCAAGAAAAACCCCATAATTTCATGATATTTATAGTTTAAAAAACAAAAATGTATAACTGTAATATATAACTATATTTAATAAACCAAAATAGGTAAATTAATATAGGTAGAATTGTCATCTATAGTGCACAGAGTGTCTACACTACACTACAGCAAATATTTCATCCTCAGCATGTGGCCACATATTGAAAATGTCTACGTGTGTCAGTGCCAACATGCATCAGTGCTGACATATGTGTCATAGGTTTGCCATCACCACAATAGTGTGATCATTTAAAGCCAACATACCAATCATATCTCCATCAAACCATGTGATTAATCATATTTTTTCTCCTGCTTTTCTATTCCCACAGTTTTTTCTCTGGAGGTGGATAGTGCTTTTTCTTTTATGTCCCTCAGAATTGTCCTGGATCATTGCATTGCTGCTAGTAGAGAAGTCCATTACATTCTATTTTATCACAGTGTATCAGTCTCTGTATACAATGTTCTCCTGGTTCTGCTCCTTTCACTCTGCATCAATTCCTGGAGCTCTTTCCAGTTCACATGGAATTCCTCCAGTTTATTATTCCTTTGAGCACAATAGTATTCCATCACCAGCAGATACAACAATTTGTTCAGCCATTCCTCAATCAATGGACACCCCCTCATGTTACAGATGTTTTGTAAATCTCATATTTCTAACAGAATATGATAAGGACTTTAGAAGCTCATCTAAGCCAACTCCCCATCCTACCTTTTGCTACTGAGTCTCAGAGAGTTGAAGGGACTTGTCCAAGATTGCCCAGCTAGTTAGTGACAGATTTGGTACAAAAATCTGAGTACTGTGACTTCCATTTTAATACTTTTTCCATCACCCTGCTTTGTCTCACCCACTATACTTTGACCAGGGCAGCCAGCCCCTACCCACTGGTGGAGGAGGTAGGACCCTCTATAGCCATATTGACAAACCTGTGACACGCATACAGAAAGGGGCTACACCCTTCCCCCTCTCCACCCTGCCTGAGGACACTTTTTTCACATCGCCCACACTTCTGCCCAGCAGCCCAATGGGAGCACTTCCTTCTTCCCCTGTCTTGGGTAAGGGGGAGACTCACATGAGGCATGAGGTTGCAGTTTGGGTACTTGGTCTCTAAACTGTTTGCCATTGATGCTCTATAACATAATCTGAGAGCCATCAGAAAAAAACATTCATTTTCCTCCATTATTTGAAATTTCACATTAGGCATTTCATGCCTTTGAATCAACAAACTCTTCCTTTAAAGGAAAAATATATGCATTCATACTCAGCTGTAGAGGTGATGTGGTCCATCCTCTTCATTTTGCAAACAAAGAAACTGAGGCCCTGAGCCCAAGGTCATCAACTTATTAGTGCCTGTGCTGGGATTAGAAGCCTTGTCTCTTGACTCTTGGTTCAGTGAACCTTCCTTCTGTACCTCATTTTTTTCTTAATTCCTTCACTTCCACTTGCCATCCCTAGGCACACACTCATTAAATAATTGTAAAGAGGGAATCAGGGCTAAGAGACATTTGTGAGGTCAAGTCATGGGGAGGGGGAGGAATGACATCTGGCATTGTCACCCCCACCTGTCCTGGGTCTCCTGCCCCTTCCTGAGATCCCATCACATTTTCTTTTATCTTTAAGGAAGGAGATTCAGAAAGATCAAGCTAATTGATTAGGAGACTGGCTCATGGGAAGATTAAATGAGCTAAATGCTATAATCTGACTAAGCTGGGACTAGAGGGAAGACACCAGAACTATTTACAAATATTGGAAAGGGCTAAGTCCTAAGAAGGTTGAGGACTGTGTCCTGAAAGAGGGGACTGTCATCAGGACGCCTCCTCACACCTGTGACTATGCATGCACTCGTATGTGGAAGTAGCGTAAAGTCATAGAAACCTGGTCTCGGAGGCTGGAGGACCTGGGTTCAAGCTTCAGGCACATAACTGGCCCTGAGATCTGGACCAAATCATTGAACTTCTCATTGCCTCAAGCAATTCTCTAAGACTAGAAATAGCAGAACAGGTTGGAATCTATATTGGGAAAGGGGAATTTCCTCACTAGAAATTCCCTGAACCAATTAAATCACAAGTCTAGTGCCACCCACCCATCCCAAATGTCTGTGTAATATCTATGCATGAGTGTGTGTGTGTATATACTTATATATAAATATATGTATGTATATATTTACCAGTGTCTATATACACATGAATATAAAAATATGTATACATGTACTCTCATGTGCATATATGCAGGCATGTTTGAGAATCAATGCTTATCTACATGTGTACGTGCATTTTATCCATGTTTAGGCATGCATGCTGTTCTTCAGTCATGCCTTACTCTTTGTGATCCCACTTGGTATTTTCTTACAAAGATACTGGAGTAGGGGGCAGTTGGAGTGATTCAGTGGATTGAGAGCCAGGTGGCCTAGAGATGGGAGGTCCTGGGTTCCAATCTGGCCTCAGACACTTTCCAGCTGTGCCCTGGGCAAGTTACTTAACCCCCATTGCCTAGCCCTTACTGCTCTTCTGCCTTAGAACCAATACACAGTATTGATTCTAAGATGGAAGGTAAGGGCTAAAAACACACACACACACACACACAAAGATACTGGAGTGGCTTTCCATTTCCTTCTTCAGCTCTTTTTATAGATGGGGAAACCGAGGCAAACAGACACAAAGTGCTTGCATGTTGTATGTGTTCGTGCACATGCATGTACACATATATGCATGCACACGTGTCTGTGTGCACAAATATATGCACACATGTATATGTGTATGTGTGTGTCAAACTATTTAGAACAAAGAGAAATCCCTATATTATACTCGATTGTTTGAGTCTTTTATAAGAAGGAAGCCACCTTCTTGAATCAGGAAGGGCTCCTCTAGAAGGTGTGGGATCACTGACTGTAGTGACCTAATCATAACAATGGGACAGTACAAAGCTCTAGAATAGTAGGAAACCCAGATCTATTGTAGGAAATGGCCTTATATTTTGAGAGAAAATTTCCATGTTTTGCTGCTATTGGTAGAGATAGCTGGCTATTATTTTTATTATGATTGTGATGAAAAACAAAAATAAATATCTGGGTCCTAGGCAACAGGAATTTGGCAAAAAGTGGTCTTTCCCCTGTTCCCTTGGCTCCTATGTTCCCTGGGTCACCCTATGAAACTGGGACAGCCCATCCTAACTTCTGGAACATAACTATTTCCTTCTGAAGTAGGGGGTGTATGGGAATGGGAGGAGGCTGATGATATCTGGGAAAGAACCCTGGAGGAGGAATCAAGAAAGCATAGCTATAACCCTCCCCCTGCCATTAGCCAGCTGTCTAACCTGGGGCCACTCACTACCTTTCTCTGGGCTCTCATATATAAAATTAGAAGCTTAGGCTGGATGATCTCCCAGATCCCTTTTAGCAATGACCATCTATGTTTGACTCTGAGTAGCTTGTGTGGAGAATCACCAAAAATTAGCAGTGACTCTACATTGTAGACCCTGACTGGGCTAAGTCCTGGATGGTTTGAAAAATGCTCAGGTATTATTCTAAATTATTCAGCTCTATAGAGCTATCCCATGATGCTTTGGAGACAGTTTGGTGGGGGAGTGGTATGCTGGATTTTGAGTCAGGAAGAACTGAGCTCAGATATTTACAGGGACTTCACACAATCTCTCTGAGCCTCAGTCTTCTCTCCCTAAAATGGGGATAATCATAGCACCTACAGTTCACAGTTATGAGGATCAAAAAAATCATGTTAGAAAAAGTGCTTTAGGGGGCAGTTAGGTAGTTCAGTGAATAGAGAGCCAAGCCTGGCGATGGGAGTTCCTGGGTTCAAATCTGGCCTCAAACACTTCTTACCTATGTGACCTTGGGCAAGTCACTTAACTGCCATTGCCTAGCCCTCACCAATCTTCTACCTTAGAACCAATACACAGTATTGATTCTAAGATGGAAGGTAAGGATTTAAAAAAAAGAAAATGCTTGGGAGCTTTTAAAGCATATGTAAATGATTACTATTATTACTCGTATTCCTATGGTGCCCACTAAGAATGTCCTACCCCACTTCCTTCTCCCTATTCACATCCTTCTAAGTCCATTTTTAATCCCCTTTCCCTCCATGTTCCTTCCTCAACCATCCAATCCATAGTAACTCATTTTTATACTTGGACTTTTCATTTGTCCTTTTTCATTTTTTTTAAACCCTTAACTTCTATGTATTGGCTCCTAGGTGGAAGAGTGGTAAGGGTGGGCAATGAGGGTCAAGTGACTTGCTCAGGGTCACACAGCTAGGAAGCGTCTGAGGCCGGATTTGAACTTAGGACCTCCCGTCTCTAGGCCTGACTCTCAATCCACTGAGCTACCCAGTTGCCCCTCATTTGTCCTTTTTCATATAATGACTTGAGATAACTTTTGTGCTGTTGCCCTGTATGGTTGATTATGATATTGCTCTGAAACTTTTCATTTATGTCCCCAGCCAGTTCATCAGCTCCCATAGATCCTTCTTGTAACCCCCTCAGGATTGGTCATGTGGCAATAGGAAGGGGAAGTAGATGGGAAGTGGTAGATAAACAGTCTATTTTTTCCCCTGGAATCCAGGCAAAGTCTGGAAAGTTAGAGGAAAAGGGAAGGAGATGAGAGAAGAGTCTATGTACTATTATGTGCCTTCCTTTTACAAATATTATCTCATTTAAGACTCACAACTGTGTAGGTACTATTATTATCCCCAACTTATTAGTTTGAGAGAATTTAGGCAAAAAGAGGTTAAGTGACTTGTCCAGAGTCATGCGACTAGTATGTGCCTGAGGCCAAATTTGAACTCATCTTCCTGTCTTCTGATTCGGTATTCTATCCACTATGAAACCAGCTGCTTCTAAAGAAAATGTCAAATTGGCCAACCTCCTGTGGAGGATCTCCAAGAAGACCTAGATAAGAATAGCACAAAAAGGCATGACTAAGCTGCTCTCTGCACTGTTGGAGAAAGAGGCAGAGTATAGAAATATTTCCCTTAGCACCTATCATGGAAGATGATCAATAACTACTTGTTGAGTAAACATCGAAGGAAGCACAGTAGTTGTCATGTTGGTACAATGGTTAAATGCGTCAAAAAGCCATGAGCCATCTCCCAGTGGAGACAATCGAAGAAACAAACTTCCTTTCCTACAAACCAGCCCTTGAATTCCATTTCCATCTGTGGTTTCTACAAACTGAAGGGCAGTCACTGGGAAACCTCAAAAGTCATGGCTAAGGACAGAGGAAAGATTAATTAAAAGACAAAAGAGACATTTGTTCTGGGACCCCAGGTTTAAGGGGACTCCAAAGCTCCATCTAACATTACAAATTGTATTGTAAGTAATGATTCCTTACTAGAGGAGACTCTTTCTGACTGTTTTGCCCCAAGATTACACCTGTTCTTAATCTATCTCAGCTGGGGGGGGGGCTTTCCCCTCTACTCCTCCCCCCCATATGTACACCCTCCTCCTTTTCTCTCTTTTTCTAATACTGTCTCTCAAATGCTCATATCTCTTTTCATTTCTCTCTCTCATTCTCTCTCTCTCTCTCTTTGTCTGTCTGTCTGTCTGTCTGTCCTCTCTCTCTCGTTTTTCTCCTTCTATGCCATATATATGCCCTAAGCCCTCTCATGGCCCCCAAACAGCCTGACTTTCTTTACAGAAAGAATAAACCACCACCCTTATGGGGTGATGCAAGGTGATCTGAAAGCTTTGCCTGATCAATATATCTCCATCCACTTGACGTAGGGCCTGAAATGTCTACCATTTCCTTTGAGTTAAGGCATTGAAGAGCCCTCTCAAAATTCAATTACTCACTTTGATCCCTCCCTTTATCTAGTGCACTTGGCTCTAAATGACTCCTGGCTTTTCTTACCCAACCATGGGATCATTGATTTAGAGCTGGAAGCGAGCTGAGACATCATGTCCAACTCTTTCATTTTATACATCAAGAAACTGAGGCCCAGAGAAGTGTGTCCAAGGTCACACAGGAATTAAGCAGCAGGACCAAGATATGTACCAAGTCTTCTGGATACCAAGTCCCAAACTCCAAGATTACTATAAGGATTGCTGACATTGAGGACATTAAAAAAAATGATAAAAAGTGCCTTAGGCTCTAAAGGCTGTTCCTCTAAGACAGGTTCTTGAAATACCAGGAGCAATGGTAGCTTTGTTGGAAGCTAGCATTTCTTGAAAGGGACAGCACTCTGGGGTCTGTTTAAAAGTCAGACTCCGAGCTAAGGAACTATGAGGTAAGGGAATGTGCCCTAATTTCACTCTGGGCACCTCATCTTAAATCCTGGCTCTATGATATACCACCTAGACTATCACTTCACTTAGACTCAGTTTCCTCATCTATACAATGAAGAAATTGAACTCAATGATACCTAAAGATTTTTTTTTAACTTTCAATCTATAATCCTATTGTACGATAAGGGAAGCTAAGTAACAGCCTGGAGTCATGAAGATTCATCTTCCTGAGTTCAAATTTGGCCTCAGACATTTACTAGCTATATGACCCAAGGCAAGTCACTTAACCTTGTTTGCCTCAGTTTCCTCATTTTTAAAATGAGCTGGAGAAGAAAATGGCAAAACATTCCAGGATCTTTACCAAGAAAACCCCAAATGGGGTCCCAAATAATTGGACACAATGGAAAATGATTGAACAGAAACAACATTGTAAAGATAGGACTAAACCACCGTTTGGCTGGTGTTGCTCTGCCTAATTGAGAATACGATATAGATATAGATATAGATATAGATATAGATATAGATATAGATATAGATATAGATATAGATGTGGCTCCAAGGCAGAAGAGTAGTAAGGGCTAGGCAATGGGGGTTAAGTGACTTGCCCAGGGTCACACAGTTGGGGAGTGTCTGAAGTCAGATTTATACCTAGGACCTATTGAGAATACTTTTTGATGGAATTAAGCAATCAAAATTTAGTATCAATAGAGACTTTCTGCCCCCTTGAATCATTCAAAACTATTGTGTGGGAGAAGCTAGATCAAGCCCTTAGCAAATCTTATAATCAGAAGAACCAGAGAGAAGAGATTTGATCATCAAGATTCAAGAGTTTGGAACGAGGATGGCATTTCCATCACATCTATGAAGAAAAGAAGGTCCCAGCCATGGCGAAGTCTTTGGCTTTCTACAGGGTCCTTGAAGACGAAGACCCAGCTGAGGAAAGAACCAAGAAAAGATTCCCCAATTTCCCCTCCTGGTGCCTGTTAATCCAGGAACACTTAACTATAATCTGCTGTTTCAGGTTACCTAAATGTTTCCAATTGCCCCAAGCACAAAAAAAGCCAAGGGTTAACTTGAGATATAGAGGAACTCTTAAATTAGGCAGAAAGCCCAATTTCTGCCTAGGTGTCAGGAATTTTCCTAACTCCGGGACATAGAGCAATTTTGACTCAACTCACAACTTTTCATCCAAAATATACTCCCTAAAGCCAAAGAGGAAGGAACCAAGTGAACCTTAGGGACCATTATATTGCCCTCGAGCATAAAATGAGCTAATTATTGTAACAGAGTGTTGCATTATGAATTTATAGTTACAGCTTGTACTGTTTGTGCTTCTGATCCTGGCTGCTGATGTTACTGTTTCATTAACTCTTAGAACCTGTTAGATGCAGCAAGGGATCACTGATCCTTTCTGCCAAAATAACCTTATAGAAATGTATAGATTTCTTTTGCAGAAATAGAGTCCAGTCCCATTAACTAAGAATGTTATACATTCATTAATTCCCCTGACTGAAAATTTTCAACAATCTTGATTGCGTCTGAGCTCAAGTTTATCTTTGAACTATCTCTTTAAAGGGAGGCAAGGGGAACAACTTCAAATTAAAATGATATTTCTAAAATTAGTCAATCGACAAACATTTATTAAATGCCTTCTGTTTGCCTGGTCCTCTGTTAGGCCCAAGGAACGCAAAAACAAAAAAGAAGCAATATTCCCAGAAGGGAATGTTATACAGTAGAATGAACACTGGATATGGGGGTCAGAGGACATGAATTCCATTCTTGGTTCAGGCACTACTTATATGACCTTAGACAAATTGGTTTACAAAATAATATTTTAAGTAAAAATAAATTACTTGAGAGTAAATTGCTTTTGTGTCCTCTCAAGCCCCTTAGCAGTCTCCATCTGCATATATATTCCTGCGAGCATTGTTAAGATAGGTAACCTAAAGAGTCTAGGGCAACCAGAGGGCAACTAGACAGAGCATCAGGCCTGGAATTAGGAAGACTTGAATTCGAATGTGGCCACAGACACACAGTTCAAATCTAGCTATGTGACTCTGGGCAAGTCACCGAACTCTGTTGGGCTCAGTCTCCTCATCTGTGAAATGAGCTGAGAAAGAAATGGCAAACTATAACAATATCTTCGCCTCAAAATCCCCAAATGGGACCATAAAGAGCTGGGCTCAGCTGAACAATAAAAAGAGTGTACAAGGCAACACTATCGTCCCTAATTCTGATTGCTGTAACAGCAGCTCTGGCAGCAGAGTACATTTCTTTTTAAAATATTCCTTTGGGTTTTAGACCCTTTGCTAATTCAGACACAACCCTTTCCCTACCTCTAACCCCATCGATCAGAATTTGTGACCTTTGATTACCTATAAATAAAAATATCAACAGTCCAACCTCATCTCTCTAGATTTTCTGCAAGACTTTTTTAAATGGCTATTTTTTTTTATACCCTTAGTCCTATCTTAGAATCCTAAGTATCAAGTCTAAGGCAAAAGAGCAGCAAGAGCTAAACAATGGCGGATAAATGATTTGCCCAGGGTCACACAACAAGGATGTGTCCAAGGCTAGATTTGAACCCTGGTCCCCTTGTTTCCAGGCCTGCTTCTCAATTCACTCAGCCACCAGTGCACTCAAAGTGAGGAACCCTCACCTTCCACCAGTTGTTGAACCTGCTTCACCTCCCAATCTGTCGCACTTTCTTGGTCTTTTTTAAAATCTTGGTCATAACATACTTGCGAAATTGAATCCTACAAAATAATCACATGATTTTAGCAAATATTCTTAATCTGGAGTCTATAAATTTGTTTTCATTAAAAAATTTTCATAACTATATTTTAATATTATGTTTCCTTTATATTCCTTTACTTGAACATTTAACATATTCTCAGAAAGGATCTGTGGGTTTCACAAGACACTTGGGATCCATGACATATTAAAAAAGAAAAAAGATAAGGGGGCAACTGGGTAGCTCAGTGGATTGAGAGCCAGGCCTAGAGATGGGAGGTCCTAGGTTCAAATCCGGCCTCAGACACTTCCCAGCTGTGTGACCCTGGGCAAGTCACTTGACCCCCATTGCCTACCCTTACCACTCTTCCACCTATAAGTCAATACACAGAAGTTAAGGGTTTAAAATTAAAAAAAAAAAAAAAAGATAAGAATTAAGTTACTTAAGATCATGAAGCATATGTACTCTTTGAGAATTCCTCAATCAATTATAAGTCTATTATTAAATACATTTGCTAAAGAGGAAATAAATGAAACCATGATAATCATACACATCTATCAAAAATTTATCCTGTATAATGGAAATAAAATCTTTCACAATAGCCATATTATAAAATGCAAAGCTATTAACAGATCAATAATATTAACAATCAATTTCCCCAACACAACAGGGCCTCCTGAACATGAGGCCAAGTAAATTTTCTAACTCCTGGAAAAGAAAGAGAGGGAGACAAGAGAGGGAAAAATAATAACCAGTCTTCTGATTATTTTTCTGCTCATTACTAGTTATGCAGCCTTCTATCTCTGCATCCAAAAAAATCAAAATATCATGGATTTAGAGCTTGGGTATCAACTGGTCCAGCTTTCTTACAGATAGCAGTATGCTGGTAAATGTTTTAACAACCAACTCTAGAAAAAATAATGTAGGCATAACACAATTTTAAATTTAAGCTGCTTTGTTAGTATTTTCTTCATCATTTTCTCTATCGATTTCTTAATGTGAACCAATTAACAAAAGATTTAGACTGGAGGCAACTAGATGGCAGTGGATTGAGAGCCAGACCTAGAGATGGGAGGTCCTGGGTTTAAATTTGACCTTAGACACTTCCTAGCTGTGTGACCCTGGGCAAGTCACTTAACCCCCAATTGCCTAGCCCTTATGGCTCTTCTGCCTTAAAACCAATACAGAGTATTGATTCCAAGACAGAAGATAAGGGTTAAAATTTTTTTCCACTGTTATAGATCTTTCCTGCATATACCTTGCAAAAGGTTAAGGGATTTACCAAAGACTATCCAAGTAGCAAATGACAGAATCAGAATTTGTTTTTGGGTCCTCTGCCTCTAAAGCCAAGATTCTCTATTCTATCATTCGGCTTCCCAGGTTCTCCTACTGTACCATTTGTTATCAGTAGAGAAATGTAGGACTATGGACACATACATGCAAAAATCAAGAGTAGACCTTACTCCAAAGACCTCTGAAATCATGCTTAATACTTTGCACCAAACTAAGTCACATGCTCCAAGTCATATCAGTGATGAGCTGAAGCCACCTTGAACAGCTTGGAGAGTCAATTATTAAATGTTCAATGTGAACATTTACACACTGGAAATTGGCAAATTTCCAAATCAGGGCTTGATTTATTGTTTTGCTGACTGTTAAGTTTTAAGAAAATAACAGAGAAAATATTAATAATGCAGATTAAACTTAAAAGTGTATCCAGGAGACATCCCCCACCCCCACCCCCCCAGAAAGCTGGTTGTTAAATATTTATCAGCATATCCCCATTAGTGATCTCAGAGTTTGTGCCTCTGCTATTCCTCTCTCACCACCAAGGGTGATAGAGGTACAATTGAAAGCAAGAACTTCTTCAGTGATCTTTCCATCATACATCACACTGGAGGAATTATCTAAATTGAATCAAATTTCTAAAGTCTTGATTTCATTCACTCCCAAGCTAGGTCAAAATGAATTGTTTGCTCCCTTTCACCTTTTCAGAAAATCATTACTAGCATTTACTATTCGGTTCACATTTGCTATTAGTAAAGTTCTTTCTAATTCATCTTGGAATGCTCTGAATCTTTGTTCTTTTTTGATTTTGCTATCATCATTGTGCACATGGAACTCTTAGGTAGAGGGGCCTAGGGTCACTTAGGGGAAGTAAGGCTCTTAGAGAGGTTAAACTTTTTGCCAGAGATCTCAAAAACTAGTGACCAAGTCAAATTTAAAATTCATGATTCTGGGTTTTCCTTCCTAATAATAGCTAACATTTATACAGCACTTTAAGGTTTGTGAGGCACTTAAACAATACCTCATTTTGTTCTCTGATAACAACCCTGGAAGGTAGGTGCTATTATTTTTCCCATTTTATAAATAAGGAAACTGAGATAGGTTAAGTAATTTACCCAGGATTGCACAGCTAGGAAATGTCTGAGACTGAATTTGAATTCAGGTTTTCCTGATTCTGTGTCTAACACTTTATCCTCTGTGCCACTTAGATTCCTTGGTCGTCTTGTTCATTCTCAACAGCTAACTAGACAGAAGGAGTTGGATTTCCACCAGCCTCTTAGAATTACATTGATTGGATGGGGGGCAGGGAAGGAGCAAATATGAAGAAATGAAGAATAGTTCAAGACCCAGGGATTACAGTGTTCTGCAGGAGAAAAAGGAAACATAGTGGCAATGTAATAATTACCTTTACTGAAAATTTTAGGTGGAAGAATTCAGTTGAGAGTAAAAAGAGACCCCTAAAAAAAGTATTGGAGGGTAAGGCTGTCAAAAGAAGGTAAATCTCTCCTCAGAGAACCTCTTCAAAGAAGCCAGGCACTCTTAATAAAAAAGTGTAAATGATAAAAGGATTTTTGCGTAACAAAAAGCAGCATCTTTAAGATGAAAGGAAATGGATTGGGAAATGTATTTGAAGAAAATATATGCAATTAATACTTGACATCCAGAATCTACAAGAAATTCTCTCTCTCTCTCTCTCTCTCTCTCTCTCTCTCTCTCTCTCTCTCTCCCCATTTCTCTGTCTTTCTATCTATCCATCTCTCTATCCATCTCTCCCTCTCTCTATCTATCTACTTGTCTACTTGTCTATTTATGTACCAATATATAATCTGTCTATCTATCTATCTATCTATCTATCTATCTATCTATCTATCTACCCACCTACCTACCTACCTATACATCTATCAATCTATCTGATATTTATTCCTCTATATTTAGTAATACTCACTTTCTCATACAGCAGCCAAAAGACGGAGACAATTTACTAATTTCAGGCTAACAACCACATAAAATACTGTGCAAATTCCTGAATAAATCAAGACAGTCTTAAAATATCACTTTACCCCCAAATGTAAATGTTCAACATTGGCAGGACTGTGGGAAACTAAGCATTCTAACATATTATCAGTGAGACTGCAGAATGGTACAAATATTTGGGCAAGCAATATATGATTAAGCCATGGAACCAGTTATACCTTCTAAGTCTGTAATTCGGTTGCTAGGACTGTATCCAAAAACATCATTTAAAGGGGAGAGCAGATCTATTTATACAAAAATACCCAATTAGTCTATTTGTGATAGTAAAAAAAATGACTGGCTAAATTATTATATAGTAATGTAATGAAATATTATGGTTTAGTAAAACATCATAAATATGCAATGTAAGAAGAAAAGATCTATATGAGAGATAACTAAACGAAATCAGTATGATCAAAACTGTAAAATCTGGCTGCAAGTATATATGTGCATATATGTAGTATATATAGATATACTTACCCACACATATATATATAGTAAAGTATAAATGAGAGAAATAAGAAAGAAAAATAATAGCAAATGTAATAGAATTGCAGCTAGCTCTGGAAGAAGAAAGAACAGGAGTTATTTATTTGTTTTTGATCCTTCCTACTTAAAGGCTTCAGATTAGGATATTTTTCTGTTTGTTTTTGAAAGTCATAGAGTTTATAATTTTAAAATTTAAATATATAGAGGTAAAGGATTTGACTTAGATACGTTTAGTCAAGGACAATGCATGGGGAAGTTGGACTAAATGATTTATGGATATCCACCTTCCAGTCCTAGGATTCTACGAGCACCTTTGCTTTCCTAACAGTGACAAGAATCCTGGTCTTCATTTTTTTCCCTTCTTGATTCTCTCCTTATGCTAGGATTGGGGAATGGGGAAGGGGAGGCAGCAATGGGTCAGGGAAGTGGACTGCAGAAAGACAAAAGGGAGGAGGGAGGGATAGAGGACCTGCTCATCTAGGCCTGGTTTCTATCTGTTCTGTTGTCCCTGGCAGTCATTCCTCCACAGAGGTGTCAGTGATCTGGGGGGCCCTTGACTGTGTCAGCAACTCAACAAGGGCCAAAAGCCTCTTCACCTTTGATGACTGACCTGAGTACAAGAGGTCAGACTCACATATCAAAAGGAAATTTTTCCCACATGCTGTTCCCTGTGATTTCCCCATCAACCATGTCAGAACAAGGCATCCAGGCCCTGGGCTCTGGAGGCCATTCTCAGCGATGCAGTGGGAACATCAGGCAACTGCAGTCTAAGACTTCATTCCAGCTGAGATGAACCAGAAGTCTCTGTACTCTGGTGGAAATCCTTACTCCATCTATTTTTCTAGCCTAGGAATTTTCCTCCCAAGTCCCTAGCTCTAGACCACCTCAAAGAAGGTCAGGAAGTTGACTAAGGATCCCTTCTACTAGTTAAAAACTTCCTCTCATCCCATCCAAATCCCATCCCGTCTTTCAAGGCCCTCCAAGAAGCCTTTCCTGATCATCCCAGTCCTCTGAAATGCCTTCCTCCCTCTGACTTGTGTCTATAAACATTTCACAAGAATAGGTCTTATCTTCCCAAAGACACCAACGAGCCAATTCTGAGTGCATGGTTATGTCATACTTCTTTTGTATACCTATTAAGTTTTCAATAAGTTAATTGATTGATTGATTGGCTGAATTTTCTCTTTGAGAAAAACCATTCCCCCTGAAGACAGGCCAGGCTACTGTTGTGTTGGTAACAACTATTTCTCCAGGGAAAGAAATGTAATCTTGACACACTTTTAAGTTTAATCTACATTATTAACATTTTCCCCATCACTTTCTTATGTCTAGAAAATCAACAAAACAATAAATCGAGTCCTGATTTGTAGGTTTTGTCAACGTCTGAGATATAAATGCTCACACTAAAAAATTGACAATTGGCTCTTGGAGCCAGTTTCTGCTAGTTCCCGTACTCCACGCTGTTGGCCTTAAGAGTGTTTGAAGCGGGAAACCATATATGGGATGTGGTTAGAAGTGTGCTATAAAGTTCATTCTTTCTCTATGTTTCATGGTACCATGCTTCTCTCCTACTTGTCTAGAAATCCTTGGGATCTGGAATCACTAATGGATAAGATTATAAAAATTTCAAAAGACCACAATGAAAATATGTACTTTTTTGTTGCTTTTAGCATAGATTAATTAATCAGCTCGGCAAGCCATGCTCTTGAATACTGACTGCTGATAGTCTGAGACCCAGGATAAGGACGTTTCAAAGTACAAGAACATGGAGGGGGGCAAGCCTTAAGCAATAGGAGAGCACCAGATCAGGGAGGGCATGTAGGACCCACGATTATAAAATCACAGATTTATAGCTGAAAGGGACCTTAGAGGCCATCAAGTCTAGCCCCCTCATTTTACCAATCAGGAAACAAGCCTAGAGAAATTAAGTGATTTGCCCACAGTTACATTGCTAGTGAATCTGAAGTGAGATTCAAACCCAAATCTTACAAAGCACTCTATCAACTACAGGTAGAATGCCTCACTAGCAAGAACTTGATGAGATTTGAATGTGGCGTCATCTGTTTAGGAAGGAGGCACTTTTACCAAATGAGCCTCCAAAGCAAAGCCAGGCATTAAGAAGCATTGGTGTGTAGCTGAAAGATAAAGCACTGATGGGCAGTGGGGCTAAAGACACGCCAGTGAATTTACAATCATGCCACCCTTATGATTCAGAAGTTGCCGTCTGTCCCCTCCTTCTAATCAACCACCTCCTCTTACTCTCTTTTTCCCCTCTTCTCTCTTATAGGGACCCCTTCCTCTGTCATGAGAAAGAAGCTGTCCCCTCATCAAGTCCTTGAGATTGAATAGGACTGGGAGATGAGAGACTCCTCATAGCTTCAACAAGGATGCTTGCTAGTAGTTTTGACATTTTTCTGCCCTCGATGACTTCATTTAATTCCCTCAAATCCAATCCCTCTAACACTCAGCTAGGCTGTCACGACTCCTCTCAGCCTTGTCTCCCTAGGTTTCCCTCTCCATCCTCATTTGTGCTGCTCTCTTTCTTTCTTTCCCTGGTTTTCTTGCATGTATGGATATTTACATAAATAAAAGTAGTTGTGTAGGTACAGCCCCTTCACTTGTGGCCATGCCTCTAATTTATCTCTCTCCAATTCAAATAATAGACTTCTGCTTTCTTAATTATCCTGCTGCACACTTTTAATTAGGTAGTAACATAGTGTTAGTGGATAAAACACAGGACTTGTGGTCAGGAAGACAACAGAGTTTCAGTTCCCAACTCAGACACTCACTAGCTGGATAACCCTGGGGAAGTCACCTAACCTCCCTGAGCCTCAATTTCCTTATTTGTAAAATGAGGAAATTAGACTCGGTGTACTCGAGTTTAAATCTATGATCTAATCCAGTGGTTCCCAGACTTTTTTGGCCTACCGCCCCCTTTCCAGAAAAAAATAACTTAGCCCCCTGGAAATTAATTTTTTAAAATTTTAATAGCAATTAATAGGAAAGATAAATGCACCTGTGGCCATCACCACTCTCCTGGATTGCTGCAGCACCAACAGGGGGCAGTAGCAACCACTTTGGGAATCATTGCTCTAATCTAAGTCCTTTTGCTCAGATATTTCTTCATGGCTTACCATGGACTAAAAGATGGAATCCAAACTATTTTGCCCTTCATGGGCCTTCTTTGACCCTCCACAATCTGACTTTTTCTACCTTTCTAGCTTAATTTTGCACTACTTCCTCCCACAAGCCCCTCACTTGTAGGCATGAAGCATGGTTCATTTATCTTTGTTCACTTGTCACAGCTTTGGGCAGATAGATGCATTATTGGATGAATGCAATGTACCTCAATGTATATATGCAAAGGGACATTGTGATATTCAACATTGATGGTGGCAAGGGCTCAGCAAAATTTGTTTTTGGTTCTCCACTTTTTCCTTTTGGGGGATAGACCCATTCTCTCTTTTCTATGTGAGATAACGTCCTATTTGTGAGACTCATGCTTTTGCTCCCTTCTCCTTCCTCATAAAAATCCACTCTTAAGAAAGTATTTGAAGAGCATGAATCATGTAACCATGTTAACTTTTCTAAAAAATAAATATTATTGAATGTTATAAAAAATAGAAAAGGAAGTTCATAAAGTACTTTGGTTAAAAATCAAAAGGCCAATTTTTGTCCTAAAAAAAAAAAAAGAAAGTATCTGCTATGAGTCAGTTACACCTTAGAGAAAATTTCTGTTCTCATTCTCCTAGAGGTCCATGGATTCCAAGTCTCCTCTTTCACTATGTTGGTGAATAATAGTAACTCCCATTCGTATGATAGTTGGAATTTATATAGCACGTTCAGCTTTGCAATTGTTCATTTTTATAATACTAATATTAAAATATGAATTTTTCATTTTATTCTCTTTCAGTTCATACAAATCTTTTCATATTTCTTTAAGACCATTACCTGCATTGTGTCTTACAGCATAGTAGCACACCATTGCATTATTCATTCATAAATCACAATTTGTTCAGTTGTTCCTCAGCTGATAGGCACCTCCTTCATTTCCAGGTTTGACCACCACAAAAAAAAGAGCCACTATAAATATTTTGAATATTTTTTCCATTAAAAAATTTTGGAGGGGTGGAATGGGCTCAGCAGTGGTACTGCTGGGCCAAAGGACATTAATGCACTACTTAGTAATCTTTTGTGCCTAATTATAAGTTATTCTCCAGAATATCGGGTCTGTTCACGGCTCAACAAATACTGCATTGATCAAATATCACCTTTTGTCCTTCTTCCCATTTGGTTATTATTGACATGGAAGTTTAATATAACCATGCACCCCTCCCCACATAGGAAAAAGAAAGTTGATTTTCCTTCAGAAAAAGATATGGAGTCCTACCTGAAAAACCGTAGGTTCTTTAGATCATTTGTTCATTTTTTGTTTTATACTTGAATTCTTCCTCTTCCTACTTCTCAATGAAGATGATGCTCATTATCCATATGGATGCAAAGTAAAGAATCTTTTTCTTGTTTTGATATACCCAATTTAAAAGTTTTTTTAATTTTGAGTTCAAAATTCTTTCCCTGCTTCCAGTCCCTTACCCACCCACAGAGAAGAGAAGCAATATGATATCAATTATACATGAAGTCAGGCAAAACATATTTCCATATTAGTCATATTGCAAAAAAATAAAATAATTGGAAAAAGTATGTTTCAGTCTGCGCTCAGAGTTCATCACATAAGCCTTTTTATGTTGAGCCCTTTGGAATTGTCTTGGATCACTGTACTGATCAGATAGCCAACTCTTTCACAGTTGCTCATCATCACAATATTGTTGTTCCTGGGGTATCTAAGTGGCTATGTGAACAGTGAGCCAAGTCTGGAATTGGGAGTCCTGGGTTCAAATCTGACTTACATATTGCCTAGCTATGTGACCCTGAGCAAGTCGCTTAACCCCAATTGCTTAGGCCTAACCTCTCTTCCACCTTGGAACCAATAATTAGTATAAATTCTAAGACAGAAGGTAAGGGTTTAAAAAAAAATAAAAAGACAGTAATTCTATAACTGTGTAAAATGTTCTGGTTGTGATCATTTCATTTTGTATTAGTTCATATAGCTCTTCCCAGGTTTTTCTGAAATTATACCCCTCATCATTTCTTATAGCACAATAGTATTCCAAGACAATCATATACCAGCCATTCCCAAATTGATACCCATCACACACCATTTTTCTCTAGAGTTCAGTAGTCTTGCTTCCTGTGATATTCTTTACAAGCCCATTTTCCAGCTTGTTAGTCATTTTTCTGGTTCATCTGGACCCTTTTCAAATATTCTTCATTGTGTATTAGCTACAAAACTAGAGTCTCCTTTTATTTGCCCTAAGATCATCTCCTTTGACTTCCAAAGTGAGACCTCTAGTCTAGGATCCTAGGATTTGCTGTCTACTGCTTCCCATCAGATTCTCTATTATATGGATATAAATTTCCTCTTGTAGTTTGGTCTTCTAGACTGAAAAAACTCATCACTAAATTACCATCTTATCCTCGAACGAGTTTTCATAACTTTTTTTGGATCATGAATCCCTTTGTCAATATGGTAGAACCTGTAAACTCTTTTGCAGAATAAAGTTTAAATGCATAGAATAGAATACATAGAATTACAAAGGAAACAAATTATGTAGAAATAAAGCTATCAAAAAATTCTTTAAAATAAGTTTGCAAGGGGGCATCTGGGTAGCTCAATGGATTGAGAGCCAGGCCTACAGACTAGAGGTCCTAGATTCAAATTTGATCTCATATACTTCCTAGCTGTGTGACTCTGGGCAAGTCACTTAATCCCCATTGCCTAGTCCTTACCATTCTTCTGCCTTGGAACCAATACATAGCACTGATTCTAAGATGGAAGGTAAGGGTTTTCTTTAAAAATTTAATTTAATTAAAATTTTTAGAAAATTTGCAAGGGGACAAGGTAAGTTTTTTTTTAATTTAAAAATTAAAAATTTTAATTTTAAATTTTAAAATTTAATAATAGAATAAAACAAGTTTGCAAAACCAACATCGAAACAAAAATAAGCAAACAAAAAAACAAGTTTGTGAATCCTAGAATAAGAACCCCTGCTCTAGTATCTACTTAGTAAAGCTACCAATTTGTCTTGCCAAGAAATACACTTAAGTAATAATAATAAAATAATGAGTAATATAAGTAAAATATAATATAAATATATAACACATATATACATTTTTTAAATTATAAAAATATTTTAGAAATAAGTAAAATAAAGACAAAGTGATATATGTGTATATAATATATGTATATATATAAAACATGTATAATATTTAATAGAATATCACATATATATTTATGTGTATGTAACACTGACCACCCAGGCCCTCACTCCCTGACATTTAGGAATGTTTAATTTCACCCCACCTCCCCAGGGTTCTCCAGTATCCTTAAGGGAATTTGGTGGTTTCTGGGATTTCTCACAGTGATGCCAACCCCTACCAGTGGTGTTCCTTTAACTTTACGGGTTTCCTTTGCACCCAGTTCCATTTAGCCACTAACCTTTGAAGTGCTTTTCATCAAGGTATATTTACTTTAAAAGATATAATCACAAATAGACAAATAGCTTACTCTGCAACACATGGACCTTCACTTACCCCCCTTCCCCCATCATCCTGTACCACCTTGACCTGGTTAGGAGAAGGGGATTAGATTCATAGTTTAGCTCAGGTCCCTTAGAGCACAGTCCCAAGTTCCAAGACCAAAATCCCCAAGACTGGAGTCCCAAGCACCCCAGTTTTTCAGGGCTTGCCTGCTGGGTTGGCTGGCTGTTTCATCACATCTGAAAATCCTGACTCCAAGGTCTCTATGGTTTGAACTCCTGGGTCCAATGGGTCTGGTCAAGATCTCCATCTGGGTACCTGAAACTGAGACCAAACAACACAGAATTAAAAATAAACATCCCCAGGCCCATTTCTTGCAGCCAGGAGAAACGTAAGGAAGATCAGGAGAAAGAAATTCTTCTTTTCACTACTTTAATGGATGGTGTCTATGCTCTCTTCAGATTGTGATTTTTCACCCTCTGGAAACAGCAGGAAATTACTTATGGCAAGGAAAGTCCAAGAAAAAAGAGAGCTTCTCTCCCTGGCCAGTTTTAAAGACTCAGTCATTCTGTCACTACATCCAGTCCAAGGGGGCTCTCCTAACCACCCTGTGTCACAGGAGACGTTGCTGGTGTGAGACCATGTTAGGTGTGGGGTGATCTGGACATGTTCTGAAGGCAAGCCCATAGACATATGTGTTCGTTCAGTCATTTCAGTCATACTTGACTCTTGATGGCCCCATTTGGAATTTTCTTGGCAAAGATACTGATGTGGTTTGCCATTGCCTTCTCCACTTATTTTACAGATGAAGAAACTGAGGCCAACATGGATAAGTAACTTGACCAGGGTTACGCAGCTGGGAAATGTCTGAGTCTGGATTTGAATTTACAAAAATGAGTCTTCTTGGCTCCAGGCCTGGTACTCCATCCACTGTGCCACATAACCGCTTTATATGTGTGTACACACACACAGAGACACTTATCTATACATATATAATATATACATGCATGTACACATGTGCATTACACAAATGTATATGTATAAATGTGTGTATATATGTAGTGGAAGCCACCACCTCTAGGCCTAGTAGTATAGTACTGGGGTGTACCAACGGAGGTAGTTGTAGTAATTTGGCTAAGGTTCAAAAATAAGTTGATGTCTGGCATTATCCTGGTAAGTTGGACAATGTTCTATGTAAATGAAAACTTATGAAAAGTTTCCTTAAAATGTGAATCAACTCCCTAAGGAATGAATGAACACTCTTTAATTTCCTTTGAGAAACTTACAATCATGAAATCAAAGGTGAGGATTTCCAGGTCTTTAAGTTTATCCCAAAAAAAAAACCCTGAAAATCAGATAGCTTTCTCAGACTAATTTTGGAAACTATCCTGTTAGTGCATATTGACTATAACAACAGAATATTGGTTCAATTCAACAAGCCTTTTTTGAGCATTTACCATATGCCTTGCACTCTGCTAAATGTTGTTATAAAAATATTTCGCTTTTGTATAGTGCTTTTAGGACCACTTTCACAAACAACCTTTCCATGCCTAGAATGTATTCTTCCTCTGTAGAGCTCCCTCCCTGAAATTGTTGCTTTCCTTCAAGGCCCTACTTAGATGCCACTTCCTCTATAAAGATGTATCTGGGTGCCTTGACCCACCCTTCCAAATGAAAAGCTCTCTCTCTCTCTCTCTCTCTCTCTCTCTCTCTCTCTCTCTCTCTCTCTCATTCTCTCTCTTACTCTCTTTCTCATTGTCTCTCTCTCTCCTCTCATTCTCTCTTATTCTCTCTCATTTCTCATTGTCTCTCCCACTCTTTCTCATTGTCTCTCTCCTCACTCATTCTCTCTTATTTTTTCTCTCTCTCGTTGTCTCTCTTTCCTCTCACTTATTCTCTCTCTCTCATTGTCTCTTTCTCTCTCTTTCTCACTGTCTCTCTCTCCTCTCACTCTCTTATTCTCTCAATCTCTCTCATTGTCTCTCTCACTCTCATTGTTTCTCTCTCATTGTCTCTCTTTCCTCTCACTCTTATTCTCTCTCTTATTGTCTCTCACTCTCTTTCTCATTGTCTCTCCTCTCACTCTCTTATTCTCTCTCTCTCTCTCTCTCTCTCTCTCTCTCTCCTTAAATTGGTCATAGCACTTGCCTCTACTAACACCTCTTTTTAAAACTTAACAAACCCTCTCTTATATCAAGTTATTTGTTCAATTGTTCTCCCACTCACTAGATTGTAAACTCCCTTTGAGCAGGTCTGTATCGTGCTTTTCATTATAATCTGACTTGCACAGAATCACCTCTTTTTTAAAAAAAAAAACCCTTACCTTCCATCTTAGAACTGATACTAAATACTGGTTCCAAGGCAGAAGAGTGCTATGGGCTAAGCAATTGGGGTTAAGCGACTTGCCTAGGGTCACTAGGAAGTATCTGAGGCCAGATTTCAAGACTTCCTATCTCCAGGCCTGACTCTAGCCACTGAACCACCTAGATGCTCCTGGAATCAATTTTTAACAAATATTGGCTACATTAAGTTGAATTGAATTTTATACAAATTATTATAGCCCTAAGATATAGACAGGTACCTGCCATTATCCATACTTATAGTTCAAAGAAGTTAAACTGCTTGCTTAAGTTAATAAAACAAGATAGAATGGAGTTGAGTCAAAGAAAATAGGAATGTCTGATCAAAGAAAAGGTCAGAACTTAAAGGAAGAAAAAGATCTTAACCTATTCCATAGTATTGCAGGAAGAAGTAGAGTATATCCATTTCTGGACCATATCCCCTACTTCAGGAGATGTAGCATGGATAGCTATCCAATTCTACCTAATAGATATCTTATGTGTTCGACAGAATCCTGGGCTTGGATTCTGGACCGTCTAGGTTCAAATCCCACCTCTGGCACTGAATAACTAAGCCTGAGCAATACACTTAATCCTCATGAGTCTTGGGAAACTTCCTTTCTAATTAGTTGCAGTTGGTATTGGTAGAGGGACCTACCCCAACACTGTTGAAATCTTTGATCCTTTATTTGTTTACAGATCCCTTATATCTTAGAATTCAAAATCTGGATGAGATCTTAAAAATAGTCTCATTTCACAGAGGAGAAAGCTTAGGCTGAGGGTGATCAGATGACTTCCCCAGCAGCTGGGTGGTTCAGCAGATTGAAGGTCAAGCCTAGAGAGAGGCAGTCCTGGATTCAAATCTAGCCTCAAGCACTTCTTAGCTGAATGTCCCATTAACCCCCATTAGCCTAGTCCATACCATTCTTCTGCCTTGGAACCAATACGTGGTAGTGAGTTTAAAATGGAAGGTAAGGATTTTTTTAAAAAGAAAAGAGTAAGGGAGAGAGTAAAGTTAAGAATGCTCTCCAGTGCTCTCTCTTTTATATCATACTGATTCTTATTATAATGTCCTTTATTGCCTGTGTATGGTGTGTTTCATATTCTTCTGCTTCACATTCTCCTAAGTCCCATTGACATTCATCATTTTTTGGAGAGGAGGTCATTCTTGACCTGTGATTTCATTGGCATAGGGAGCTCCCTTTGTGGAAATGTTTTCTCAACCAGGAAAGATCAAAATCATTTCCCTAGAGGTCAAATGACTTAGCCAGAGTCACACAGCCAATAGGTGAATGTCAGAACTTGAACCCAGGTCCTCCAGACTTCAAGCCTGGTTCTCTATCCACCTGACCAATTTGCCTTTCTGACATCCACCAATTGTCAGGAGAAATCCTTAGAGAGAAAACTGTTTGGAGATGTTTTCTTGCATGAGCCTAGGAAGGGATAAGTCAAGGGAAAATTCCGGGATCAGATTCAGGTAGCTAGACAGTGACATCCATGTCACATACATCTATGGTGGTGGCCTCCAAGCCATTGTTATCCATCTCAAATGCTTGCTGAAAACTTTCCCCATATGTCAAACCACACTGTCCCCAGCTCCTATTGCCCTAGATGGGGCTCCAGTGTCTAAGCCGACCCCACACTGCTCTCTGTTTTTCCACAGCAAAGCTTGCTGCCTTCCCCTTGGACAGGGATTTAACACCACGGAAAATCATTTCCTTGGTAAGAAGATTAGAAAGCAGCTCCCCCCTCACGTGAACAGGATGGGGCTGAGGCGAGACAGGAGAGGAATAGCAGGAGGAGATGGTTTACCCGGCTAGGGGCAGGCATGGGGGACGGGAAGAAGTGTCACTGTCGATCAGATCGCTGACCCATTTAATCCAGTATCCCGTCTCTCCCAGATCCCAGGGCCAGATGCCGGATAAAAAGGTGCAAACTCCACGGGCCATGGCCCTCCCCAAACACCTGCAATATTGGCCCTTGGGCAGAGACTGAATTTAATCTTGCCAAGAGGCAAGCTATCCAAAAAGCTCTCTCTTCATCTCAAACAAGTTTCCATAGGGTCTCCTGTGCCATTATGGAATAAATTAAAATAGATTACAGGCAAATCACTTTTACCCAGAATCTAAACAGTCAGAAGATCAAAACAACCAGAGCTGGTTTCCCTCTTGTTATACAATGGGAATTACTGATGATGGTGGTGGTGGTGATGGCGATGAAGATGATGAAGATGAAGATGAAGATGGTGAGAATTGTTCCTGATAAAGTTCGTACAACACTTTATGCATATAACCTGGAATTGAACAGGACATGAGAAAAACTAGCCTTTCTGAATCTAGCCAACCATATAGATTGTCAGCTCTTGGGTGCTTTGGAGATGACAAAGCCCCTGGATGCTGAAGGATTCAGTCCCCTCACTGGAGCCTCTGAATAAGAAAAGTCCGTGATTCAGTGGATCTTTAAAGAGTGACCTGCTCTCAGTTACAGTATCCCTTCTTTTTTCTTAAGAGCTATGTGAGTATCCTGTGGACAGGTGAGGAAAGGTTGGTGCCTTTTACACACCTCTGCCTCATGGTGACTAGCTGCCATGACAGCTATTACAGGGGGATTAAATTTGGCTCCAGTGTCTCCCAAGGGTTCTGTTTGTCTTTTCTGCTTTTTATTTCCTTTCCTAAGCATGCCTGACCTTGGATCTGAAGATGACCATGTCCGGGCTAGGAGATAAGCTTTTATATTTGAGAGGACCGGTGATCCTAAGCCTACTGGATGTTCCTGACTGACATCTGATAAAATGTATGAGTCAGAGAAGACAACCACCACCATGTGGAGGAGAATTTGTGTTGACTCAGCTGCTTAGTGAACATCCATTTTTGCAAAATTGACCTTCCTAGTACAGTGCTCTTACTTTCATGAGCTATGAGTTCATACTCCAGCTTGAACTCTCATTTACTGAATAGGGAAAAACAAAAGCTCTTTTCCTTCCAACACCTATAAAATGGAGATGATGACACAGAATCTTGACCTTGAAGAAATCTTCAAGATAGTCTGGTCCAAGTTCCTTATTTCTCTGAAGCCAAGAGAAAAGGAGAGACCTATCCATACTCCCACAGGACAGAACCACTAGAATCAGGACAAAAAACCAGATCCTCTGTCTCTAAATCAACCACTCCACCCACTAAAATGAAATGCAGATCAATAAAAGATGATTTCATAGATTTCTTCCTCTAGCAGATTATAAAAATTAGTACATCTAAGAGGAGAACACTGGGCCAACAGAATAAGCTATGAGTCAGTGTAAAAGAAAAAGACAAACTAAAATGAGGAAAAGAACAAAGAAAATTCTGTGGGCTAACGTGCCACTACTACCCAAGCTGCCTCTGTTGGGACTGGGCACTCGTGAAAGATGGCAGCCCAAGTAGTTCATGGTTAAACCTGAGTTTAAAACTCTGACTTCACAAATACAAGAAAGAGAAGACCTAGTTAGATAACAGGTTCAATTTAAAAAAAAAAGAAAGAAATTGGTGGGGTATTACAAACTTAATATGGTCTGATAGGTCAAACAAGAAAAGCACATGTGATCTTGGTCTACATGAAGAAAGGCAGAGCTTGTGGGATTAAGGGGGTGATAGTCCTACGATCTGTTGCCCTGGTCAGACCACACCTACAGTACCATGTTCAATTCCAGATGCCAATGTATTGGAAGGGCAGGGAAGAGCTGGAAATTGTACTAAAGAGGGCAATCAGGATGGCAATGGACCTTGAGTCCATGCCTAGAAGGATAAGTTAAAGGAAACTGGGACCTTTAGCCTATATCAAGGGGAAATTATGGTTATTTTAAAGTATCTAAAATATTAGATGTATTTGTTTGGCCCCAGAAGGCAGACTTAGGAGCAATGGTTAAAAATAGTAAAATTGCAAAATTTTTAAAAATTAAAATATTAAAATTTTTAATTAAAAAAATCATTTAAAATTTTGCTAATTACAGCTATACCAAAGTGGAAAGAGCTGTCTTTGGAAATGGTGGGTTGTTTCCAGCACCATAACTACCCTCCTCTCCTCTCCTCCTCTACTGCAGATACTTTTGAGCATTTGTTTGGTTTCTCATAGCAGAGATTCTTTTTTTTTTTTTTGGTGGGGGTTGGATTAGATGGACACCGAGGGCTTTTTCAGTTCTAAAATTCTGTGACTCACAGAGATTATACCTCTGAAGATACTGGCAAAGTATCTTTTAAATTCTTAGACTCACTTGAGATCATCAAATCCAGCCTTTTCACTGTATAGATAAAGTGAGGCCCAGTAAGATTAGACAACTTACTTAAGATCACAGAAAACTAAATGAACCAGAGCATGTTAGACCTAGAAGAAACCTTTAAGAAAGATTGAATGACTTAGCAAGTGAATTCAATGCAGCAGTGGCTAGAGCTCTGAACCTAGAGCCTGAAAAAACTCAGGAAAAGCCTGAGTTAAAATCTTGCCTCAGACATTTCTGAGCTGTGTGACCCTGGATAGATCACTTATTCTTTTTCTCCTTCAGTTTCCTGAATTGGAAAAGGAGATAATAGCACCTATCTCTAAGAGCTGTTGTAAGGACGAAATAAGATAATATTTGCTAAGTATAGTTTCTGGCACATAAGCACTTATTAACGCTTGTTTCCTTTATTCCTTATTTTACAAATAAAGAAACTGAGGCCCAGAGAGCTTAGTGTCTTGTCCAAAATTAAACAGCTACTTAGTGGCAGAGCCAGGATCAAAACTGACTATAATGCTCCCCACTACATTACACTGCGTGAAACAAGAAAAAATCCAATTATGTGAAGTCCAGATAGTCAAGTTAGTCAAGTTCTAATTAATAGAAGTTATTGAAATAGCAATGTACATTTCAAAGAAATATCTGAGTCATTTTTTCAAATAATATTTCCCACAATTTCATGTAAAAACAACCTTTAACTTTTTTTGTTTAATATTTTTAAAAAATTTGAGTTCTGAATTCTCTCTCTCCTTCCTTCCCTCTTCTCCCCACTCCCTGAGACAGTAAGCAATCTGATAAAGATTTTACATGTGCAATCATGTAAAACATTTTTCCATACTAATCATTTTGTGGAAGAAATCTCAGACCAGAGAAATGAAGAAAGTGAAATATAGGTTGTTTTGATCTGCATTCAGATTCCATAGGTTCTTTCTCTGGAGGCAAAGGATATCTTTCATCATGAGTCTTTAGGATTGAGTCATTTTTGAATGAGGGGTTTATTTTTGTTTCTTTGGTGTGTTATTGTTGTAGCTGTTGTTTTAATCTCTTTTGAATGAAAAAGAAGTGAGATTGGTATATGGGAGACTTGGACGTCCCATGAATGTCAAACATGCCAGAGAAGTAGGGGTTCTAATGTAAACTCAACCATTCCGTAGTACTCAGGATGGGACTTGAAGTTCTGAAGTAACAGCAGCCAAAAAGACATGTAGGAAATGAAGAAATTAGTTTGTCTTTCCCTGTGGTTCCTGGATTTCCTCTGAAAACCAGACTTTGCCTCTGGCAAAGGGAAGGAACGGTTCTACCCGAAATAGCACCTAGGAGAGTCTAGGAAGGATTTTTGTTCGTTTCTTAAAAGCTAGTACTTCGCTGAGGTGAAGGAGAGGGGTTAGATGGTGTTTGAACATCATTATAACCAGAATATAATAGGCAGTAGTGTTCTTTTCTAAGAGCTACAATAAAGTTAAGGTGATAACAGCTGCCCATCAAATTCAAGTCTTCTCTGTCTGCCATGGTTAAGTGTTGGTGAGGAAAATAGTAGTGATGCCATGGGTGGAGTGATAGCGGAGGCAGAGGGAAAAGAGGGAGAGATGAAGGACTGGGAAAAAGAATGCCTAGAGCATCGATGGCGGTCAGGTTTAGAATAAAGGTGGGAGGGGGAGAAGGGGAAAATGGGGGGGATACAAAGATCAACAATATGAATGAAACAAACAATAACCACGAGATTGCTGCCAATTTCTCTCTTGTGGTAGTGCCAATCAGGGCCTGGAGATGCCCTTTAATAAAAAGTAGAGGCAGACAGGGAGTTTGTCTCTGTTGCCCTCATCAAAGCCCGACTCATTCTCCTCTAGGCTGGGGTTCAATGACATTTGCCCACTGGCCGGCCTCCTCAAAGGCAAGCCCTGGGACAGCTGTCACTCCAGGCTGAGCGGGAGCGGCTCCCCTTAGCTCCCCTCATCGACTGGCTGCTTCGGTGACAGATCAGAGGCAAGTAGTCCTCGGGTTTCCCAGAGTAAAGGGAACCCCTGGAGGGACAGAGAGCCAGATCAGGACAATGCCCTACCAGTCACTAAATACCTAGAGTGCCATTCATTTTCCCCACAAGAGAAGTACTTGGATTCATTTGTTAAAGGGGTTACTTCTAATTTAGCCTTCCCTTCTCCAGCAGCAAGCTGTTTCCTTACATTTGAATTTAGGAAAAATAAGAATAACTACCACTTATGTATAAGGTTTGAAAAATACTTTATGCACCTTATCTGATTTAATCCTCCCAAAGATCCTATGAAAGAGATACTATTATTTGCCCATACCAATGTAGTTCAGAAAGGTTAAATTAGTTGGCCAGAGTCACACAGCTAGAAAATGCTGGGGGTGGGATATAAATTTGGATTTCTTGACTCCACACCTAGCCACATTATTCAATATGCTGGACTGCCTGGAAAGCAGTGCCTACTAAAGTTATAAAGGCAGGACTCCAATTTCTCCCTCTCCACTGGATCCTTGCCCTTAGGTCTTCCCTAATCTACAATAATTTCCCTTGAACCTGCTGTGCCCTTAGGCTATTGTCCCATCTCTCTCTCATTTCCTGGGTTCAATTTTCAGAAATAATATTCTATACTCTTGCTTCTACTCCCTTCCATTCATTTCTTAACCTTGTGCTTTCTGGTTTCTGCTGATACCATTCTCTCCTCCTTTTCATTGATTGTAGTACTATATGATACTGATGATCATATTTTTAAAAAATTCTTACTTTCTAAGAATTGATTCTAAGTATTGGTTCCAAGGCAGAAGAATCATAAGGGCTAGGCAAGAGAGATTTTCCCAGGGTCACACAGCTAGGAAGTATCTGAGATCAGATTAAATCTAGGACCTCCCATCTCTAGGCCTGGCTTTCTATTCATTGAGCCATCTCACTGTCCCTTGACAAGATTCTTGACAATATATTCTCCAGGTCTCTATAATACCTCTACCTTCTCCACTTTGTCCTCTGGGCTCATTAGTATAGGTAGTTCCTTAAATTCTGTCTTCAATTAAAAAAAAATTTCTTCTTTGTCTAGCCTCTCAGTTTCCTTATTGACCTCATCTCCTCTTATGGTTACAGTCATTAGCTCAATATGAGAGGCAGAGCTACAATAGCAGAGTAGAGGCAGGGAAATCTTCCAATGACTCTGAGAATCATCCCTAACCAGCCATGAAATAGCACTTAAAAACAAATGTTGGAGTGACATAACCAACAAGGGGATGGAGTAAGGAAATTTTCCTGCAGAAAATAACTTGAAAAGTAAACAGAGAGGGTTGGGTTCATTGGAGGGAGAGGGGAACACAGTCCACTGCAAGGCTGCACCAAGGAGTATGGGCAAAAGCCAACAGCAAGCCACACACACACACACACACACACACACTACCCCATCTACTATTCCAGATTCTGAACCTGGGCCCAAGCCAACTTCGAGACCCTAAGACCTTGCTTAAGCTATAGCAGAGCACCCCCACACCCACCCTTTGAAATTCTAAGCCCTAGCACAAAATCTGCAGTGAGGTCCCAAACTCTAGGTAGGGCATTTGGTAATGCTAGCGCAAGCCCAAGGGGAGGTCCAGAGCCCTTGCCTAAGCCTATGGTGAGGATGTGAAGTCCAGCGCAAAGCAATCTGCTGAGTGCCTAACCTGTGTAAGCCCAGAGTGAAGTCTGGGGTCTTTTCCCAAGCCTAAAGTTAGGTCCTGAACCCCAGTACAAGGTAGCTTGTAATGCCCTGAGCCCTGCATCAGCAGTTCTGGGTTAAGACTGAATAAGTAGTGGGAAGAGGCTTTCAGAACCCCAGCCCATAGCCCATCATACCGCCTTGGAAGAACTGAAACTTGAAGAAACCTAGAAACAGAGCTAAAGGTAAGAGCAAGGAAAAATTGAAATTTAAGAGGACATCCCCTTTACCCTGAGAACAGAGTCTACCTTTGAGATAAAAGTAAAATTCAAGATAACGGCTTGGAAAATGAGCAAACCACAACAAAAATATACCTAACCATAGGAAATTATTATGGAGGCAAAGAAAAGCCAAGACACAGACTCAGAAGGAGGCAGTGAGATCAAAGCAGCTATACACAAAATTTCAAAGAAAAATACAAGCTCTGGAAGAATTCAAAAATTCAAAAATCAATTAAAAGAGACAAAGGGAACATGGGGAAGAGAAATAAAAGCAATGCAAATCAAAGTCGGCCAAATGGGAAAAGAGGTAGAAAAATCAAATGAAGAGTTTCTTAAAAGGTATAATTGACCAAATGGAAAAAGAAGGTCCAAAAGATCACAGAAGAAAATAAATTCTTAAAAATTAGAATTGGGCAAGTAGAAGCTAATGATGTCATAAGACATCAAGAAATAATAAAATCAAATCAAAAGAATGAAAAAAGAAATTAAATTAAATATCTCATTGAAAAACAGCTGACCTGGAAAACAGATCCAAGAGAGAGAATTTAAGAATTACTGAACTACTTGAAAGTCATGATAAAAAAAAATCTAAACATCATATTACAAGAAATTATCAAAGAAAACTGCTCTGATATTCTTCAACAAGGGAATAAAACAAAATTGAAAGAATCCACCAATCATGTTCTGAAATAAATCCCCAAATGACAACTTCCTGGAACATTATAGTCAAATTTCAAGAGCTCCCAGGATTACACAGAACTTAGCAGCTTCCACATTAAAGGATCAAAAGACTTGGGACATGATATTCTAGAAGGCAAAAGAATTACATTTACATCCAAGAATCCACTACCTACCAAAACTGAGTAAATTCTTTCAGGGGGAAAAAATGGTCATTTAATAAAAATAGAAGATTTCAAATCATTCCTGATAAAAAGACCAGACATGTTCAAATATAAGACTCAAGAGAAGCATAAAAAGGTAAATAAGAAAGAGAAAATTTAAGGGATTCAAAAAGGACAAACTGTTTATATTCCTACAAGGAAAAATGATACTTATAATTCTTTTTTTTTTAACCCTTGTACTTCGGTGTATTGTCTCATAGGTGGAAGATTGGTAAGGGTGGGCAATGGGGGTCAAGTGACCTGCCCAGGGTCACACAGCTGGGAAGTGGCTGAGGCCGGGTTTGAACCTAGGACCTCCTGTCTCTAGGCCTGACTCTCACTCCACTGAGCTACCCAGCTGCCCCCAGATACTTATAATTCTTAAAAATTTTTATCAGTATTAGAGCAGTTAGAAGGAATATACATAGAGAGAGAGTGCAGAAGAAAGCTGATTAGGAGCATATGATACACAAAAAAAAGTCAAAGAGTGAAAAAAGAGGATTGTAGAAAAAGGAAGGTAAAGGTAGAATGGGGTAAATTATCTCACCTAAAGAGACTCAAAAAAACTCTATTATAATGGAAGATGAGGGTGGTGACTGGCAATTTTTAAACCTTACTCTCAATCAGAATTGGCTCAGAGAGGGAATAACAGCTATTTTCTTATCTAGGTTTAGAATTCTATCTTGCCATATATAGAAGTAGGAGGAAATACATAGTAAAACTATACTAGGGGAGGATCTCAACTTTCCCCTCCCAGATCTAGATAATTCAAACCAAAAAATAAACAAGAAGTGAAGAAAGTGAATGAAATTTTAGAAAAGCTAGATTTAACAGATCTCTGGAAAAAAATGAATTAGAATAGGAAGGAATATACTTTCTTTTTAGCAGTACATGGCACCTACACAAAAATTGACCATGTATTAAAGGGAAAAACTTCACAGCTAAATAAAATAAATATTTATAAATAAAAGAAAAGCAGAAATAATAAATGTATCTTTTTCAGATCATAATGCAATAAAAATTATAATCAATAATGGTCCATGAAAAGACAAATCAAAAATCAATTGGAAACTAAATCCAATTCTAAAAAAAAAGGAATGAGTCAAATAGCAAATTACAGTAACAATTTCATTAAGGAGAATGACAATGAGGAGGCATCATATCAAAAGTTATGTGATATAGCCAAGGTAATACTTAGGGGGAAATTTATGTCTCTAAACACATCAATAAAATAAAGAAAAAGGTAATCAATGAATTGGGCATGCAACTAAAAATATTAGAAAAAGAACAAATTGGAAACTGCCAAATAAAGACTAAATTAGAAATCCTAAAAATCAAAGAAGAAATTAATAAAATTGAAAATAAAAGAACTATTGAACCAGTAAATAAATCTGGGAGTTGGTTTTATGGGGGGAAACAACGAACAAAATAGATAAGAGCACTGATTAATTTGATTAAAAAAAGGAAAGAGGAAAATCAAATTACCGGTATCAAAAATTCAAAGGGTGAATTCATCACTAATGAAAAGGAAATTAAAGTAATCATTAGGAGCTATTTTGCCCAATTATATTCCAATAAATCTAACAATCTAAGTGAAACGAATGAATATTTACAAAAATATAAATTGTCTAGATTAACAAAAGAGTAAAAATGAATACTTAATCTCATTTCAGAAAAAGAAATTGGACAACATCTGTATGGATGACTCTCAAATCTACATCTGGTCTCTCCTGAGCTCTAGGGCTATATCTATAGTTGCCACCAGACATTTCAAGTTGGATGTCCTGTCAGAGCTTCAGTCTCAAGATATCCAAAACCAAACATTATCTTTCAGTATAATGGGAGTAGAGTTGTTTCTGCCCTTACTTCTTTATAATCCAGTGAGAATGCTCCAGGACCTGAGATTCCCAGGGCATTTGATGCTTCAGTTCAGATTGAATCAGAAAGACTGCATATTTGGAAGAAAAATAGCAGCTTTGAGATAAAAGCCAGGTAGAGAATGTCTAGTCTACCTTGGCTGGATCTCAAGTACAAGAAGAGAAGTAAAATGGAACAAGACTGGAAATCAACCGGTCAATAAACACTTATTAATAAGTGCCTACTACATGCCGGTTGCTGTGCTAAGCTCAGGGGATGCAAAAAGAGACGAAAGACAGTTCCTGCCTTTGATGAGCTCTTGATCTAATAGGGGAGATAGTAGGCAAACAAATATATATATGAACAAGCTATATACAGGATAAATGGAAAATAATTAACAGAGTAAAGGGCAGTGGAATGGGAGGTAGTAGCTAGGTTGTGGAGAACAAAAAATGAAGCTGTGATCTCACTGGTTGATATAGGGAATTCCTGAAAGAGAAAACTCCTTCTATTCATGCAAGTCATCCCTTTCTCTGAAATTTATAGTCTTAGAGTAGGATTTTCAAACACACTGCCCAGTGTATGAGGCCAGCACTAGATTAAAGAATAATTGGTAAAGTTACCAATACCAAAACAAATAAATGAAAATACAATAAAACATAGATAATGTTAATATGTAGTTTTCTAAGTCAATATGCCCTGGCAAGGATGTTTATCTATGGTTTAGTGGTCCCCATTTCTGTTTAAATTTGATATCACTGGTCTTAGACAGTTGCACAAGGCACTGAGAAGCCCAAGAGGGTAAATGAACCTGGATTCTTAAAACCAGTATTTGTAGGAGACCAAATGCTCCAAAATCAGCTCTCTGTCTGCTGTAATATATTGTTTCTCTTGACAGATTGTGGATGGCCTTAAATGCCAGAGAAAGAAGTTTTCATTTTATCCTAGGATAAAGAGTGAGCTACTTAGATATGGCTTCTGAGTCCAGAGTGGCATGGCCATCTGTGTGTGCCTTAGAAGAATGGTTTTGGCAGCTGTATAGAGGTTTAGATTGGAGAAGGGAAAACCTGAAAGTGGAGATGATCATTCAAGTCAGAGGGGATAAGTCTTGAACTCCAAAAAATGGTGGTGGCAAGAAGTTTCAGGTTCTTATCTCAATTCTTCCTCTGATCAGCATTGTGACCTTAGGAAAAACACTTGACCTGTGTATATCTCTGTTTTCTAATCTATAAAGTAAGGGAAAAAACAATATGTACTTTATAGAGGCATTTTGGGGATCAAATGATTATACCAATAAAATATAAAGAATATATAGTCAACTAAAAGAAATATATGACTAAAAGTCTTTTTCTAATATATAAATGGGCAAAAGGTAATGCAATAATTGAGAAATGGCCCATCTCTTATTTGGCTAATGATATGGCCAACTTCTATTTGGGCTTTTTGAATAGGCAGTCTGGGTCACAAGTCCTATCCTCCAGACACATAATCATCATGCTTCTGCCTGCATGTTCAGGAAATCAAGGCTTCAGTTGGCCATGCTGTCTTCCCCCTCACACAACTTGGCATTCTTTCTTATTGCATGTGTGCCAGGTAAGGGGTTACAGTTTTATGTAAATTTAATAATACAGTTTATGTTATATTATTGATCCTTTTCCAGTTCTTTCCTCCATAGTTCTCATTTCTTTAATATCCTTTTTAAATTCTTACATCATTTCTTCAGAAAAATCTAACATTTCTTATGAGCAAGGAGAATTTTTTTTTCCCTTTTGGGTTTTGACTAGAGGTATTTTTGAATCATTCTCTGCTAGATTTGTGCTTTGGCCATCTCTGGCATCATAAAAGACCTTTTATTGTTTGTTTGTTTTTGTTGCTGATGCCTGAGGAGTAGAATTCTAGGTCACTCTTACTCTGGGGATCAAATTGAGTCAATGAGTTTTCCTTTAACTTTTTCCTTTTGCTAAAGAACTATTACATGATAAAATGATCCAATGTCTTTTCTTTAGGCCTCTTCCTTTGCTATAGATACAAAAACTCTCCTCTCCATTGAGCAGCCTTAGTTGAAGTCCTTTTCTATGGATGAGGAGAGAAAGGAATGAGGAGCCTTTTCTTTAATTCCCAGTTAATTTCCAGGATCCCCTTCTCTGGAATGAGAGACCTAGTTGAAGCCTTTTCCCTGAGGGAAAGGAAAAAAGACATAGCAATTAAACAATAAAAATATAAAATGTCATAAAAATATTATCAACTTGATTGCAAGCCTTTTTTAAGCCTGCCTTTCTATAGCATCCATAAAGCCTTGCATATTTTGGATGGGTAAGAAGTATCTATTGGTTGTCTGATTGATCGATTTTTAAAAATTTACATTTATATTTTTTATTTTTATATCACATTCTTTTCCTTCTATAGTTCTCATCCCAATGCGTATTTTAATATAGAAAAAAAGTTAAGCAAAAAGTAACCAACATAGCAACTATTTATTTTAAAATTTTTTAATCTTCTATCTTAGAATAAATATTATGTATTGGTTCCAAGATAGAAGAACAGTAAGGGCTAGGCAATGGGGATTAAATGATTTGCTCAGGGTCAAACAACTGCAGGTACCTGAGGTCAGATTTGAACCCAGGACCTCCCATCTTTAGGCCTGGCTCTCAATCTGCAGAGCCACTTAGCTACCCTGCATAGTAACTACATTTGATACCATGTGTTACATTCTGCATTATAACTATGATGAATCGTATGATCTCATTGCCATCTCAAATGAAGTATAAGTGATTGAATCCTCTGAAGTCCCTGAATTTTAGTTTCACTACAATTTTTTTACAGGTTGTATATAATGAATAAATGAACAAATAGGTAGAGAAGTGTAAGGGATTTTGTAAGAATAATCCATTATTCTTTTGATTTACCTGTCTGCTTGTTTAAAAAATATGATTTGGCTGACTTCACAAGGACCTTTCAGGAATTTACTTCTAAGCCCTCTCAATAACCAGAGCTTAATTAGGAAGGATGCTGTCTTTGGTGCTGTTCCATCTCCCTTTCTATATAACCTCCTCCTCTTTGACATGTTCTATCCCAAATCCCAGTACCCCAATTGTGACCCTTAGCTCTTCAGGGTCCCAGGGCCCCATTGCAATGCTTAACCCTGACAGTGACAGACTTGAGGTCTTCCCATCTTCCTTCCCCCATCAAAACCTACCTCAACTGCCTCCTCCTTGGTGACAAAAGTTAACCACAGAATTTTATTGTCTTCTGTCAGGGACTTGAAAGGATTCTGCAATAGGAGGTAGGATGCCTGAGTAATTCTAATTGGGGCTCTACAAAGAGCTAGTTAGGTAAGTCCTTTCTTCCCTCTGGGTCTACCACTAAATAAGAAAGAATGAGACATCCATTTTTAGACACAGTTAATATGAGAATTTGTTTCTCTTGGATAAGCATATTTATCATGATTTACTGCATATTTGTAAAGAATCACTTGTATTATATTATTGTTACATTTTCTATTATGTTATCTATATATAAAAAAAGTCAAAATAAGTGGTAATCTACTAGTAGCTAAGATCATCCATTTATAGCCGGAAGGGAACATAGATATCATTTAGATCAACTCCTGCATTTTATAGATAAAGAAACTGAGCCCAAATAGGTGAAATGAATAACTGGCGCAAGGTCATACAGGTAGTAAATTGGTGGTTCATTTGGGATTCAAATCCACATCCTCTAATTCCAAATTCATCACTCTTTTCCCAAGACCACACTGCCTCCCACATCCTTTCCACTTCTAACTGTCTATGATTCACTCTCAGGCTTTTGGCCAATCATTTAATGCGTCACCTTAATGTGTCTCCCCCTCCACCCAACAAATTCTCCACCCACCTGCCACAGAAACACATTTTAATAGAGGCCTTTAATGCCTTAACCCAAAGAGTGAGAATTTAATCCAAACAATGGAAATTTCTTACCCTTCTGACTACACCAAGAAGAAAGCGATTTGGGGGCAGAAAGACTTTTTTGGAGCCCCTAAAATTTTACCCAAAAACAGCCTTTTATATGAGTAAACCCAATTATCCCACTAGATTAGGAATTCTTAGTTTTTTGTGTATCATGGACCCCGTTGGCAGGCTGGTGAAGCCTGTGTATCCCTTCCTAGGATAATACTTTTTTAATATCTAGAATAAGATACATAAAATTTCAAAAGAAACCAATTTTTAAAAGGTTTTTCCTCATCTAAGCTAATAGATACCCTGAAATCTGACCCCCAAGGCTCTGATCTAAATTTAAAAATTTGCTGGTCCAATTTATAGTGTTGGCCTCAGATTAAGACCTGGGTTCAAGGTCAGCCTCTAACATTTGCTGACTATGTGACTCAGGGCAAGTCATTTAACCTCTCAATGTCCCCAAGACTTTCTCTAAGACCATAAACTGCAGAAAGATGCTGATATATTTTTTGGGGAGGATTCCCCTCATTAGGAGTTTGCTACACCAGTAAAATTATAGGACCTAATTAAGGAGGGCTGAAGAGCCTCCCCATCTCAAAGAACCACCCAACAATGTAATACATTCATGGGGCCATTTTGTAAATCCTTAAAAGCTATCTAAATAGGAACTGTCATTCTTTTTAGATTGAAGTATAGCAGGATCATTGACCTAGGCCCAATGCAATGGTTACAAGGGATGGAGGAATCTCATTAGGGAAACAGAAGCAATGATACAAAAAAGTCAGGTACCTCAGCAACAACTCAACAAAGAGTGGGGAATGAAAGAATGGGCCAGTAAGCATCCCACAGCCAGTGAGAAAAAGAATAAGAGCTTCCTCTCCCATCCTCAAAGTTGCTCTGGGATCAGCTGTTTGAGGATAATATCTCTCCACTCCCAGGGACATCTCTCAAACTGTCCTATGAAGATTTGTTATTTATTTTTAATTTGTCATTAATTTTTAAATATTCATCAATGTTTTGATTTGTTATTCATTTAATTGTTAAATGAATCAATGAATTAAATGAGTGAATTAAATAAAAATATAATTAATAAATGTATTGATAATTAACATGTAATATACAATAGATTTAAATTTATTTATATTTTAAATTTATTACTAATTTTTATTGAAAATTCATTCATTTTTTATCAAAATTGAAATAATGTTTAATTGAAAATGTTTATTATTGAAGATTTATTATTAATATTTTTAAATTCTTGCCTTAGTATCAGTAAAGCAAAGTAAAGACTAGGCAACTGGGATTATAAGTGACCTGCCCAGGGCAACACAGCTAAGAAGTAACTGAGGCCAGATTTTGAGGATTTGTTATCATTTGAGAATAATTATAGGACTCTGAAGTGTAAAAAGAGCCTTCCAGGTTTGCAAGAGTGCCCTATGGTTGGTAAAGTAAACATACTGCTAGCCCCATTTTAAATGAAAGGAAACTGAAGTTTGTTGGCAAAGTGACTTATCTACAGATATATAGTTAATAAATGTTGGGATTTTTAAGCTATTTTAAGTAATTAAATTAAACTTACATTTTAAAAATAATTAAAATTTTAAAATGTTTAAAGTATTTAAACTCAGGCTCCCTACTCCAAATTCAGCACATTCTCCATTAAAGGTTTTATTTTGCCACTCACTTTAACCTGATATAACCAGCTTGAAAGTGGCAACGGGGATGGCGTATGGCAGGAATGTGATTTGGTTTGTTTAGTAATGAAACCTCCATGGGTGGAGTCTAAGATAGTCCTGCCTTCGACCAAGCCCTATTCCAGCACAAAAAAGTCCAGTGTCTAGTGTTCTGAAAGTTGCTGGGGGAGTGAAAACCTTCAAGGAAGGAGGAAGGGTAATCCAGAAGGAGAGAGTTGCTGAGGCAGGCCCATTAGCAGTTCAGGGTGTGACCAGTTCTGAAGCAGTCCCAGCCATCTCTGCCAGCAACACTACCAGGGGCAAGTGCCAAGATCCTCAAGGCCATTCTTTGGTGCTGCTGCTACTTCCCCCGCCCCTCAAAAATATATTTATATGTAAAGCGTTTAGTAGACCTAAAGCCCTATACAGTGTTAGCTATTGTTGGAAGTTAAATGAATTTATTCTTTAAATAGCTGATTTTTCTTTCTCACGTGCGATCACAGCAAAGACATTTTGGGGAATTATCGTATATCATAGATGGATCACTATAGAGACCATTTGGAACTCTTGGACGATAATCTTTCTCTAACAGGCTGCAATGCCCCAGGCCTTGGAAATACATTTGGATTTCAGAAAGAATTGAATATCTCCAGCAATATAGGCATTTGAATTCATTGTGTAAAAGGAGCTATCCTTGGAATCATAGCTAATTCTCTTAGCAGTTCAGCCCTCCTGCCAAGCTGCCATGTCCTGGCTGATATGTGTCTTTGCAAGGAAAGGAGAAAGAGAAGCAGTTTCTTTACCCATTCCCTTCCCCTCCTCTTCACCTCTATCTTCTAATGCTATTCCAGCAGGTCTCCAGTTCTGGACATCAGAGGCTGATAAAGAGGAGAAAAAATACTCATTTTAATTCACTTAGCACTTTCAGGTTTGCAAAGCACTTTCCTCTGAACTCCCCTGGGAGAAAAGTAGAGAATCAAGGCAGGATTGAAAGATGGTAAGACCATAGATTTAGAGCTGGAAGGGACCTGAAAGGCCAGCTCCTCTAATCCTCTCCTCTTTCATGTAGTATGGGACAACAAGAACTCTTGATCTATTGGATGAGAATGCCCGAACCCTCAAATTAATGTAGATAAGGAAATGAAGATTCAGAAAAATTGTGACTTGTCCAAGATCACACGGGTCAATAACTGGAAGTACTGGGATCTGAATCCAACCCTTCTGACTCCAAATCTATTAATGATAAATTTCAAAGCTGGATGAGGATAGAATTGCAATGGATTAAAAAAAAGTAAGTGCATAGCAAGGAAATGCAGCAGCTATAGATCCCACTTACAAATTTGCTTTGCAAGCATTATTATTCCCATTTTACAGAGGAGAAAGCTGAAGCCCATAGAGGAAAAGTGAATAATCCAAAGTCAGACAATTAGTAAATGGGAATCAAATTTTAGACTCAGATTTCCTGACTCTTAGTCCAGTGATCTTCCCATCACACTATACTACCTTCAGTCCAAGTAATGTCATTTCTTTTTTTGTTTGTTTGTTGCATAAAAGTTTCCAGGTATCTCTCTCTCTCTCTCTCTCTCTCCTTCTCTCTCTCTCTCTCTCTCTCTCTCTCTCTCTCTCTTTCTCTCTCTCGCTCTCGCTCTCGCTCTCGCTCTCGATCTCGCTCTCGCTCTTCCACAGTAGAGAAGACATAATCTGCCAAGAATATATGTGTGTATATAAAACTATGTCTTTCTTGCTTTCTTCTATTTACCAGTTTTTTGTCTGGAGGTGAACATTCACACACACATATATTTCTTCAAACAGTATTTCTGTTGCTATATATAATATTCTCTTGCTTTTGCTTGTTTCGCTCTTCAGAATTTCATGTACATCTTTCATGGTGTTTTAAAAAATGTTAACCTAGGGCAGCTGGGTAGCTCAGTGGAGTGAGAGTCAGGCCTAGAGATGGGAGGTCCTAGGTTCAAACCCGGCCTCAGCCACTTCCCAGCTGTGTGACCCTGGGCAAGTCACTTGACCCCCATTGCCCACCCTTACCAATCTTCCACCTATGAGACAATACACCGAAGTACAAGGGTTTAAAAAAAATGTTAACCTATTTCTTATTTTTTATGGCTCAGTAGTATTTTATCACAATCAAATGCCACAAGGGGGATAATTTCCAAGATCACCAGAAATACTCTTATCTCATTATTTTTCAGTTGTTTCACTCATGTTCAGCTCTTTATAAATTATCTGGGATTTTCTTGGCAAAGATACTGGAGTGGTTTGCTATTTCTTTCTCCAGTTTATTTTTTCAGATGAGGAAATGGAGGCAAATAGGATTAAGTGACTCATCCAGGGTTACACAGCTAGTAAGTGCCTGAGTGTAGATCTGAACTCTGGTCTTCCTGACTCCAAACCCAATGTTCTATCCACTGTACCAGCTAGTTGTCTCATCTCTCTCTCTTCTTAGCCAAATAATGTTAAATTCCTTTTCATCTATACATCACTATCAGAAAACCTGTTCACAGGGGACTAGTCTGATCCACAATGACAGTTTCGGCATAGAAAGCCTATCTCCCTAGGATAGGGATCTCAATGCCTGCTGTTCACACAGAAGGGGAAATTAGGGAGTATAGAGCATTTTCAGGCTCTGAGTGTTGATAGGTAAAGGTCAGAGAGAACACCAGGGCACTGGAAACCTACAGGTGAGTATGGTACCACGGAGAGAAAGGGAGAAGGCTGAAAAGAGAAGTTGAAAGGCAACACATTTCACAATTTTGTTTAGCACTGGCCGTGCCTCCTGCAGTATCATTGCTAGATTTCTTTATCTTCATAAAACAGAGCTTTCATCATGCCATTTCTATACCTATCCTTGCCCCCCACTTCAAGAATCTCTACTGACTTCACACAAGATTTTGAATAACCTGGCATTCAAGGTTCCCTATTTCTGAACCTGTCCTAAATCAATAACTTGTATCTCACTGCCCCTTAACACAAACCTTCCACTTTGTTGGGAGGAGATGGGGGGAAGTTCTGAGGTGTAAATGCTCAGCCCCAAAATGGAACAATCAGCTCCTTGGATTCAGTGGAAGCTAACCATGGCACATTCCTATAAAAATAGCACTTAATCTATATTTGAAAAGGATTCTACAATTCAACTCAGAGAGTTGAATTGCCATTCAGATGGAGAAGCCCAGCAGCGCTGAGAACATAATTGACCAGATTCCAGGTTGTTGATGGGGTTTTTAAGAAGTTCAAAGGAAAACAAATATCCTAGAAATAGAACCATTACTGGGTTCATTAACAATAAGGTTCTGTGTAAAGGGAGTGTGTGTGTGTGTGTATGTGTGTTTTCTCCTTCCCTAAATAGGAACATGCTCTAAATAAATTAGAAAGGAGGCTGATAGAAGGGGAAAAGGTGGGAGAGTTTGGTTCTATTCTCTATTAGATCAAAGATGACTAAAAGGGGTTGGCTTCCTTCCTGAGAGTTCCAAGGAGAGTGGAGGGCCCAAACAATTTTCCAAAGGAAAATAGGCCAGGACCATGTTTCAGTAGAGGTTTAAGAAGGATCTGAAGTGCCAATAGTTCAGTACAAGAACACCATGGAGCACTCAAGGCAGAAAAGCTGTATCTAGAGGACATCCTTATAACATGAAGAGTGGTCAGAAAGGATGATGGAATCGAATCTGCTGGACCTGGGTGGAATTAGGCACCCAAGCCAGTAGAGTATAGTGGGGGGTTATAGGTTTTTTATTGAGCAGACCCAGACACAAGGAGAAGGTTGCTAAGATTCTGTAGCTGGGGACTAATGCTGGTTATTCGTCTTTGGTAGGGTGAGGGGAGAAAGGGAAGATTCCTGGGGAAATGATGGCTAATTCAAATTCCAAAAGGCAGGAGTAGGGATTTAGGCTCATCTTACTCTGACAAAGTGACTCAGAAAAGGCTACTTAGATCCTTACAGACCACCTGCCCTAAGTGGGGTTGAGTGGTGGGACATATCACACTCCTGCCATTGCTACCAATTATGACCATCACTCAGTCACACAACTTCACTGTGGCTCCTTCCTATGAGTTCATATATTTGAAGACTAATTAAAATGAACTGCCATTAAGGCCCATCATTGAAGAAGGTTAACCTGGCCTTTCTCAACTTGAGGAACATGGAAATAAGTGTTGTAAAATAACATATGTACAACCTTACCATATTACCTGCTATTTTGAGGAGGGGAGAGAGATGGGAGAGAGGGAGAAAACATAGATTACAAATGTCAGAAAACAATTACTGAAAACTGTATCCACATGGGAAAAAATTTAAAATTTGATAAAAAAGAAAAAAGTAGTCAGGCAAAAAGGGAGGAAGGGATCATTAGACCTTCACATGAATAATACTGGAGACAAAGGGTATATTATCCCCTTCGATAGTCGATGATCCAAGATACAGGGTGATGGTGTGCCGATAGATAACAAGACAAAAATCGGCATGACTGGCAAAGGATTGGGATACAGTGGATGACCTTGGCTGACTAAGCCCTCTACACCACCCTCTTGAGCCACCTCCATGGCCATTGGAACAAATTGTTCTCATCTATGCGTGCTGCCAGAGGAAGTGTTCCCATGCCTGGGGTAGACGTCTTGCTGTTGATTTCTAACTTGAGAATCTCAGGATTATAAAGTTGAAGGAGTTCTTGAACCCATTTAGTCCAAACTGTATCTCATCAAGGCATCAAAAATGTGGTCATCCAGGCTGCATCTGCAGAATTCTAGTGGAAAAATAAGGTTTTAGAGAGGACTCTAGACTTCTAGATCATGGCAACCCCTAGAAGTGCCTCTCTGAGCAACTCCTAAAGCAGGTCCAGAACTCTTTGCTAGCCAAGGCTTGGCTTTAGCAGCTAGCCTGACCTTGGACCTAGGAAGGCCTGAATTCAAATCTACTCCCAAATACTTATGAGTTGTATGACCCAGAGCAAGTCACTTAACCATTTTCTGCTTCACTTTCCTCATCTGTATAATGGAGATAATAATAATGTTGTTCTCAGGATAAAAATTGGATATTTGTAAAACCCTTAGCACAATGCCTGGCTCATAACAGGGCTTGGGAAATGTTAGTTGTCTTTCTGTCAGTCTGTGTCCATTCAGCTATATGAAACCAGGCTCTTGCTGGTTTCTCCTCTCAGAAACGGTTTAATTGCCAGAAGCATTTCTTACTGGGCAACTGGCACTTGGCTCAGGAATCCGGGAACTCTTTCACACAGAAGGTGGCTTCTAAGATTGGAAACATTCATCTCTCAGGATTGTTGTTCAGTCACCTGTGCTTAGGAAAAGAAACACAAAACAGAGGAGATAGCCAGAAATGTGTGCCTGGTTCTGTTCAGGCTTGCCTAGGCAAATATACAGTAAGTACCGTTATACACATGCTTGAGCTGTGGACCACCATGGCCACTGATGAGGAAGGAGGGGAGAGACATTTTCTTGCTTCGACCAATTCAAATTGGAAATCTAGCAGGAGGAAGCCCTAAATACAGTATTGTATCCATTTTTCCTTTCATCTTTTACTAAAAAGGGAAGTTCCACCATAAAAATCCATCCCACATGACACTCAGAAGTCAACTCTCTTTGATATGACTACACATCAGGGGATATATCAATACTAGATCATCTCAGCAAAGCTTCGGCAAGAGATTAATGGGTGTATCTGTTCCCAAGAAGGCAGATCAGTTACTTTGCTCCATAGGAGATAAAGAGAAGGGAAGAAAAAGAAACAAGTATTAATTAAGTCCCTTCTATGGGCCAGGTACTGTGCTAAGCACTTTGCAAATATTTTTTTTTAATTTGCAAATATTTTATCTTATTTACATCTTATTCATAACAGTGCTACAAGAATTTTTTTACAGTTTTGCATTTTTTAATTTTACATTTTTTACATTACAATTTACATTTACATTTTACAGTTGAGGAAACTGAGTCAAACAGAAGTTTTAAGTGAATCACCCAGGATCACACAACTAATAAGTGTTTAAAGCTGACTCCAGGGCCAAGGGCTCTAGCTACTAAGCCACCTAGTTATCTCGGAGATTTCAGGAATTACCCCGCACAAAAGGTTTTTCTAGTGCCTTGAAATCACATTGCTTGGGCCACTGCTAACTCTACCTCTGGGTAAAGCTAGTCATGGGCTAAGGCTTCGGCAGATATCAAAGGGAATATCTGATCTTTCCCCCTTCGTTCTTTTATTGAATAAAGCTTTTTTCATTCCTTTTCTTTTTATATCATGGTCATTTCCAGATATATGCTCCCAACCACTACTCATTGATCCACCCTAAGTAACAAAAGAAAACAGTACAAAAACCCAACTGACCCATAAGTCATGCCTGGCTACATAAAGTGCATGCTGCACCAATAGTCCCTTGGCCTTTCAATGAAAGGAGTGAGAAGAATTTTGTCATTACAATTCCATAGCCTTCGGCTTCATTCGCTGACATTATTTTAGTTTGAATATAGATTATTTTCCTAGTTCTGCTTATTTAACTCTGTATCAGTTTGTACAAGTTGCTCTGAAGTCTTCATTCTTATTATTTCTTCATATGTCACAACTTGTCCAATCATTCACCAAATAATGAGCACCCCCTTTTCTTTTCTCCAGTTTTTTGTTGCCACAAAAAGTACTGCTTTTGAGATTGTGTTACATATGAGACCTTTCTATCTCTTTGTTCTCCTTGTGGTATATAACCAGCCATAGAATCTCTGGGCATGAACAGTTTTAGTGACTTTCTTCACATAACTTCAAATTGCTTTCCATTATGGTAAAACAAATTCAGAGCCCTACCAAGAGAATATTTGTGTTCCTGCCCTTCTATAGCTCCCTTGATATTGGCTGTTTTTATCTTCTCTCATTTTTGCTGGTTTTCTGGATGTGAAGTCTATGTTTAATTTTTATTGACCTTGTTCCTCTTTTGTTGAGCTCCATCGACTTAGAGGGATGAGGTTATTAATTCCGGGGCATACAGGTGGAATACAGTAAGAAGTGGTCCCATTGGTTCTGTGAATTTAGGAACTACTGGACTATAGGTTTTTCTTGTCTGTAAAGGATTGACCAAAGAAATTTCTTGACCCAACAATGTGGGGCAGAGATGACAAATTCAAATAGAATTGCACCGCTTAATAGTATATAGGGGGCAGGCTGCATAGAAAACTACAAATTAATATTATCTATGTTTTGTTGTATTTTTATCTATTTCGTTAACATTTTTCCGGTTATATTTTAATCTGATTCAATCTCATTCTGGAGTGATCTCATCCTCATGTAGCCCATAGGACCTGTGTTTGACATTTCTTACATAAGGGAACAGGTTGAATAATAGCTGGGGGGGGGGAGGGCTATCTGCTATAGGAAAGTCAACCAGTATGGTATTATGGGTCAAGTATTGGACTGAGTCCAGACATATGACTCCTACTCTCTTCCATGTCACTAATTAACAGTGTAACCTTGGACAAGTCTTCCAGGTTCTCTGGATCTCAGATGGCTCAAATGAATATAAAGGATTATCTTTAAGTGGCCTCTAAATTCCCCTCTAGCTCTTATATACTCAGGGATTGGTAAACACTGACAGGGGAGCCACAAACAGTCCAACCCTATGAAGCAGCAGAAGATTTCATTGTAATTTAAAATGACCCTAAGAGGTGAGTAAATTGCCAGAGGTAGAAAAGCACACTGTGTATGAAAATAAGATGCAAATTCACACCCACAGATTTTATACAAGTAGAATTGTGGCCCTCCAAGTATTTCACCCATCTGGATGCAATTCCAAACAAAGTCCTAGCAGAGATCCAATTTGTAGAGATGCCAAAGCTGAGACTAGGCATTTGTTTACCTGGAGCCAGGTTTGAGGATTTCAACTTCTTTTCACCCTCCAATGAAAATACAGAAATCCCTTTATTTCCTGAAAGAGTCAGTTAACTGAGTTAAAGAACTGCCATCATTGTTTGGTATCTCTTAGAAATATCTTAGCAACTCAAAACTTAAAAAAAAAAGAATGCTAAAAAATATTTTTACATATAATAGGGGGAAATATTTATTTTTAAAAATAAAAATAAGAATGATGAAGAGGGTAGTTTTAGAGAAACCTGAAAAATAAAGGAAACATCAAATCCCATTCCACCTTAACTCAACTCACCTTATTTTTTTTTCATTTTTTAAAAATTCACTTTAGAAGGAAATCTTTCATGAGTGTGTTATTAAAGGGTAAAGACAGCATTAAAAAGCCATGTGCAAAGGCAGATAGGTGGATCAGTGGATTAAGAATCAGACCTGGAATTAGGAAGTCCTAGATTCAAATCTGGTTTCAGACACTGCCTAACTGTAGGATTCTGGGCAAATCACTTAACTCTGTTGCCTAGCCCTTACCACTTTTCTGCCTTGGAACCAATACATAGTATTGATTCTAAGATAAAAGGTGAGTGTTTAAAAAGAAAAAAAAATGTGTACGTATTACAGGGAATATTAAGAAATGTCTTGTTGTATGTCATTGTATATGAACTATATACAATGATTAACCTAATCACAATTAACTATGTATATATATATATATACATATATATATATATACACATATATGTTACAAACAATGTCCAACTGAGGAGCTGCCTAATGTTCTAAATGTAATGTTCTAAGCTTAAAAATAGGAAGACACCCAAGTGAGGTAGGGATATATCTTGGATTTTTTCATCATATTGTTTCTGAATGAACTGCTCCCATTTTAACAAGAGCACTTTGGGGTAGGGGAGGTGTTAGTTTATTTTGAATATTAATACTAGAAACATTCCTACAAAATCGTGTTGGACATCTCCCCACTTGTTGGACATTAGCCTCAAGTTATAGGATCTTCATTCTCTCTAGTAGTGGTTCTTAAACTGTTTCTGTAAACTTTTAAAAAATATTTGATAACTTCATTTTAATATATTTTGTTTCCTTTGTAATCCTGTTTATTTTATTTTATGCATTTTAAAGTATTATTCTGAGAAGACATGCATTGACCTCATCAGTCTAATAAAGGGATCCAGGACAAAAAAAGGTTAAAAATCCATCAGTTCGGATATGGGGCTGGGGGGACAGGTGGGAGTGTGCAAAAGACAGGTTAAAGAAAGGACTAAGGGCAATTCCAAAAGATAATGAATGGATTCTGAGAGTGAATCCTTCTAGGGCCAGAGGACCTTCCAAAATGTGACTCAGGAGAATAAACCAGATACTATGGCAAATATAACTAGATTTTGTGGGGTCACCAAATCCAACAAAATCCAAGAATTAGGAAGAAATCAGAAGGAATTCATGGCAATAGTCCAAAGCCAGGAAGAGAAGCACAGAGTATTTCAAGGAAATACACTAGGAGGGGAATGACAGAGTTTCATGCAACTTCTCCACCCTAGGCAGCATGGTTTTATAGCAAGAGCCACACCCTATCCTTATTCCATTGTGTTGGTATTGCAGAAGACCTGGACACCATCCCTCCCTCCAGAACGCCACCATCAACTTAGAGGGATGATGTTAGAGAAATGAATTTATTATTTCTGGGGCATACATGTTGAATACAGTAGGAAGTGGTCCCATTGCTTCTGTGAATTTAGGAACTACTGGACACTATGTTCTTCTTGCCTCTAAGGGACTGATGAAAGGAATTTCTTGATCACTTTGGTAGGCCAAATTAAAAAAAAAAAAGCTTTCTGAAGGACTTTTGATATGAACTTCCTAGATTATGAGTCCTTACATGAGATTTTCAGAAGCCTCTCACCATGAAAAGTGTGGATATTCATACTGGAACCTTTTTGAAAAAACAAATGGCATCTCCTGATTAGTTTTCAGTAACTGGGGCTATCTCTAAGACGAATTGATTAATTTAAAGACATTCTTGATACTTTCTGAAGGAGCTGGGCCCATATTAACTGGTTAAAGCACTTATGAAGGATGGACTCTTGGAGGAGTCACTCTTTCCTGTTCACTTATAAAAAGAAGTCTTCATGAAGGACTTAAAGCTTTTTTCATCTTTGCTTTTCTGTCTCTATTCAAAGGAAATTCTGATTTGAGTATTCAGTAGGTAGAAACTTGTGAGACACACATGACAGGTTCTCATCATCCAAGATTGGAGTTTCTAGACCATATCACTAGTAAGGTGTCTGACAGCTAACCTGAATCCTGGCCTTCTAGTTCTAGAGCACATGGGAATATTCACTTTGCAGCATTCCCTCAATCATCCCTTCTAGCCAGTGAAGGATTTTCTGAGGAGCACCAGTTTGGAGAGTTCCTTCAAAAGTACACCAGTTTGGGGACAGCTAAGTGGTACAGTGGATAGAGAACTAGACCTGGAATTGGAAAGTTCTGTGTTCAGATTTGGCTCAGGTACTTCTTAGCTGTTTTGCCCTAGCTGGGCAAAGTATTTAATCCCCATTTGCCTAGCCCTTGCCCATTTTTCTTCAAGCTGTTACAAAGGGATAAGGTAAGGGTCTACCAAAAAAAAAAAAAAAGTAATCACAGTTTGAAAGCACTGGAATCTCCAGAAAAACAAAAATCATGCTACCCACTTCTGTTAGAAAGCTGAAAGACTCAAGATGCAGAATAATACCTAAATTTTTAGATGCAACTAATGCAAAAAAATTTATTTTGTTTGTCTATGCCTATTTGTCATAGAAATTGTCTTTTTTCTTTGGTAAATGTGGGAAAGGTAAGAGGTGAGAAGAAGAGACATCAAGCAAGTAAGCAAGTAAGCAAGCAACAAGCATTTCTTAAACCCCTACTATGAGCCAGGCATTATGCCAAGTATTTGGGCACACAAAGAAAGGAAAGAGATAATTCCTGTTTCCCAGGAACTCATAGTGTAATGGAGATAACACAACAACAATTCTGTACTAGCATGATATATGTAGGATAAATTGGAGATAATCATCACAGGTAAAGCACTAGCATTAAGGGGGATTAGAAAAGGCTTCTTGAAGAAGATAAGATTTTTATCTAGGGCTTGAAGGAAGTAAGAGAAGCCCGGAGACAGAGATGAGGAAGCAGAGAATTCCAGGCAGTGAAAATACCCAGAGTTAGGTGATGGGGTGTCTTGTGGGAGGAACAACAAAGAAATCAGTGCCACTGGATAGCAGAATAGTTGTGAGTGAGTAAACAGTTTACAGAAGGCTGGAAAGGTAGGAGGGGGGGCAGGTAATGAAGGGCTTTAAAATCCAAACAAAGGATTCTATCTTTAATCCCAAGAGGTGATAGGGAGCCTTTAGAGTTTACTGAGTGGAGATGGGACGTAGGGAACAGACACATGGTCAGACCTGTGCTTTGGGAAGATTAATTTGGTAGCTGAGTGGAGGATGGATTTGAGTGAGAAGAGACTTGAGGCAGGAAGACTATGGCACTAGTCCAGGTAAGAGGGTATATGGAGCTGCACTAAAACAGTGACAGTATCAGAGGAGAGAAGTAGAGGAGAAACGCACATACAGAGTAACAAAGGTAAAATAAACAGGTCTTGGCAATATATTGGATATTGTGGAGAGAATAAATGAGAGTGAGGATTGAGGATGACACTTAGATTACTAGAAGGATGATGATATCCTAGACAGTAATAAGGAAGTTCAGAAGAGGAAAGGGTTTGGGGGAAACGATAATGAGTTCTGTTTTGGACAGGTAGGCTTTAAGATGTCTATGGGACATTAAGTTCCAGACGTGCAATAGATGGTTGGAAATACAAGTTTAGAGGTTAGGAGAGAAGTTAGGGCTAGATAAGTATATCTGAGTATTATCAGCATAAAGAAGTTCATCAGATCCCTGAGATCTGATAAGAACATCAAGAAAAATAGTATAGAGAGAGCCAAGAGTCAAGGATGGAACTTTGGAAAATACTGTCATTAGTGACCCAAGATAGTAGCCTTGGAGCTCACCTCTTGAGTCATGTAGGGCTCTAGTGTGCTTGTACCCCTTGAAGGAACATCACTATTGGCTTTTCCTCTAAGAAAATAAGATGTGATCGATGAAAAATCGTTTTTAGAGGCTTTTCTCTTACCTCTCCCTCAAGAGGGGGGAACCTCTAAAAGAGGTCTTCATCAAGGGTTTCTCTGTTCCCTCTAGACCTATGGTAAAGCTGCCCCACAGTGTGAAAGTGCCCCAGGCTCAAGCTCTATGTATGCTTATGACTTGAGTGGGGAGAAAGCTCCCTTCTTGACTGATTTGGATCCTCAGAAACAATTCATTATGGATTCAACACCACCATGACAACTGTCTTTTCAAAGGCAATGGGGAAATCCTCAGCTGTATCAGAATGTGGGAGAATAAAATCACAAAGAGGACAAAAAAGGCCCACTTTTAAAAAAATACAAACATAGCATTTTAAAAAGATGTATCTCTTCCTGAAGGGAAAGGAACTGGATACTTTTTCATTTTCACATCACTTTCATATTCAAATAGATTTCTTTCCTTTTCCCTACCATCCTAAAGAAACAAAAAGGGACAGCTAGGTAGTTCAGTGTATGGAGCACCAGGCCTGGAAATTGGAAGACCTAGCCTCGAATTTGGCCTCAGACACTTCCTTATCTGTGTGACCCTGGGCAGGTCACTTAACCCTGTTAGCCTAGCTCTTTCCCCTCTGTCTTAGAATTATTATTAGGAAAGAAAGTAAGAGTTTAAAAATAAAAAGAATAAAAAACAAAGAGAAAAAATTAGTTGAGCAAAGCCAAAATATCAGCCAAATTTGACAATCTATGCAAGCAGAGTCCACAAACATAGCCATCCATTTCTATGGTGAAGGGAAGATGTATTTTTACATCTCTTCTCCAGGGCCACCCTTTGGTCATTTTAATAGCAAAGCATTCAGCTTCAGGTTTTTGGTTGTCATCTTTCTCTCCATTTGTATTGTTGCAGTCATTGTGCATATTGTTTTCATGGTCCTATTTATTTCATTCTGCATGAGTTCCTATCAGACTCCTCCTCCTTTGTTGAGTACTTTATATTCATCATCTTTTTATGGAACAGTAATGCCCCACTATATTCATGTACCACAATTTGCCTAGCCATTCTCACTGCAGTGGATAAGCTATCTACTTTGTCTCTAGTTCTTTGATACCACAAAAAGCCATCTCATTATTTTGGTGCAGATGAGACTTTTCTTTCCGTCTTTAACCTCCTTCAGGTACATACCTAGCAATGGGATCTCTGGGTCAATGACTACAGGCATGGAGACTCAATTATAAATTTATAAAATATATAAATTATAAATTATAAAAATATAAATTACAAAAATAGATTAATTTCTCATTGCTTTATAGCATCACTGGACTAATTTACAACTCAACCAAGAGTGTAATAACGAGTCTGTCTTTCCATGGATCATTCAACGTTGACTATTTCTATCTTTGCCAATTTATTGAATGTTTTGATTCACATTTCTTATTTTTAGTATCTTGGAATAATCTATCATATGGTTGTCACTAGTCTGTAATTCTTCTTTTAAGAACTATTTTTGGGGACAGGTAGTTGGCTGGTGGATGGAGAGTCAGTCTTGGATATGGTAGGTCCTGGGTTCAAATCTGAACTCAGACACTTGCTAGCTGTGTGACCCTGGGCAAGTCACTTAATCCCCATTGCTGACCCCTGTAATCCTCACAATACCCCTTATTCTTCTGCCTTGGAACTAATATACAGTATTGATTCTAAGATGGAAGGTAAGGTTTTAAAAATAAATAAAATTTTAAGGTTTTAAAAATAAATAAAATTTTAAAATAAAATTGTTCAATTGAAGAATGATTTTTGGTCTTATACATTTGTGTTAATTCTTTATGTATCTTAGATATCAGACACTTACCAGAGAGATACTTGATGCATAGATTTATTCCCAATCAATAGCTTTTCTCATCCTAATTGCAATTGATTTTGTTCTTGCAAAAACTTTTTAATTTTATGCAGTCGAATTATCTATTTTATTTTTATAATTGCCTCTTGATCTTTTTAGTTAAGAATTCTTACTCTAGATATAAGAGTTTAACACTTTAAAGACAGATAATCTAAAAAAGAGAAAGAAAAAGAATGGAGCAGTAAAGGTAGAGCTTGACTTCCATTTAAGCAGCAACAACTGGGACTAAACTGTACTTTGGCAGCTGTCTGTTGACATGATACAACAACAGCGAGGCCTGCTTACCTTCCCAGGGCCTGAGTCCAAGGAGTGACAGAGAACCTCCCAATACATGTCAAACCAGGTGACTACTACCCACTTCTTGTGATTTATGTGGGAATAAATTATTCTTCCAGAAAGAACCTAGAAAAAAGAGTACTAGTTTAAGAAAATATACAAGAAGCTCCTGGAACCAGGTAAGGGGTTATAGTTTCATGTTAATATAATAATACAGTTTATATTATGATATCGATATCATATTTTTTCCCAGTTCTTTCCTCCAGGAATCAGAGGTGAGAAGAACAATAAGAATGCAGAGGTGAAGTTCAATGCAGGCAGAAAGAGTAATATTGTCACAAAGTGCACAACATACCACACAGGAAAAAAAAAATGAAGTAGAACCCAGAGGCATGATATAGTTAGTAGTGATGTAGCACTTCAATTATCTAGACATCTGCTGGTGCTCCCTCCCTGCCAAAAGTCAATGGGCTAATAATTTCTTCATTTGCTTTAATGAGTATTTCTTCCTTGAAAATGTGGAGGAATCAGTAAGGGAGATACTATTCTGGATTTGATTCTCACCCACATAAGTTGATGTTTGCTGGGGTTAAAATGACTGGAACTTTGGAGGGAATGATGCTTTGATTTTAGAATTTGTGATAGAAAAGAGAAAATCTGCAAATAATCTGACAAGCCAACTAGATTTGTACATAGGAGTTTTCCAAGTGTTCTAAAAAAGGATAGATAGATAAGATCTTATGGACTAAAAGTCTATAGACAAAATCAGTCCAAGGGGTACAGGAGGTTCTCGACAATGAGTTTCCAAGGACACAAAGAAAAATAATTACAATGAGAAAGTTAAAAATGTTATTGCTTAAAGATATCATTTTGGGAACACGAGGAACTCATCAACCAAAAAATCAAAAAAATTTAAAAGATGCATATAAGATGAAAAGATAGGCAGTAATGGTTGATTAATGCAAAAATATAGATAGTATAGCCCAATAAAAATAATATTAGAAGTCTTAATGCTATAATGCCAGCTGAGATTGACAAGGAGGAAGGGGGCCTGAGGTTGGTTATATTAGGGAAAAGGAGAACATTAAAGGGGAGGATAAGACTTTTGCTTTGAGTAGCTGACTTCCTGCCAACAGACCATGGAGAGAAGATAGAGCTATTCAATTCTCATTGTACTTCTGTTTTCTCTGCCAATAAAAAAATTATTTGGAAAGCAGAGAACAAAAATGATTTCCAGAACATAGATCACTAAAGCAAATAAAGAAATGTGAAGATAGCTCTCAACTATCAGTGGAAAACTAATATTGAATTATGATATCTTTGTGAAATAATTTTCCCTTCAGCCTCCACCAAAGTGAGTCTGATTCTAAGCTGAGGCTAAACTCTGTTTCTCCCCAGGCTATAAAAATGGATAGGATCTTTTGTCTTTGGTAAGGATAAAAGGATTAGTGGCAGGGCTGACTAGCCATGGTGAACCCTGATTAAGAGTGGGTTAAGGGGCAGCTGGGTAGCTCAGTGGATTGAGAGTCAGACCTAGAGACGGGAGGTCCTAGGTTCAAACCTGGCCTCAGCCACTTCCCAGCTGTGTGACCCTGGGCAAGTCACTTGACCCCCCATTGCCCACCCTTACCAATCTTTCACCTATGAGACAATACACAGAAGTTAAGGGTTTGAGCAAAAAAAAAAAAAAAAAAAGAGTGGGTTAAGCAGCTATGTTGAACTGATATTAAAGCACTGTGGTCTGGCCATGTGCAAGAGTCTTCTGGATCCCAGCAAAGACACATCCCTCTTGTGATGAACTAAGGGAGGAGTTGGTCTCTAAGTCCACCTCTTCAGTGGTGATTTACCAATCATAAATGCCTTGGGATATTCAGGGGAGGGATAGAATAGTGACCTCACAAGTGGTATGTATTGACCTGTACCAAAGACCAGATTAAGATGTTTTGACCAGTCAATTAATAAAATAATTTAAAATTAAGAGATATTGCCTCTCAAGAATTTTTGGTTACATATCCTTTATTTTAAGGTCAGCAAACCCAAATGATCTACATCCTTGAATACCAAAAGAACAGATAGACAAGATAATTGAATTGTGTTTGAAAGATTGTGGAGAACAAGTGACTTATTGCATGGCAGGATAAGTAGCCTCTGTTAGGAAGTTTCCAACTTCAACTTGCTTGTAGGTCCTCTAATCAGGACTGCACTAAGTTCAAGATTCCCTTTGGTATCCAAAATTTCTCAAATCAGTGAGCATGTGGTTGACTTTGATTCTTTGCAAAATCTTAGGACATATTATTAAAGATAACATTCATGAATATATCCAGCCAGTCAGAAATATTTATTAAGCACCCACTTATGTGCCAGCCGCTGTGCTGAGTGTTGGGGGGGGGGGGTACAAAAAAAAGGTAAAAGATAGTCCTTGCCTTCAAGGGGCTCACAGTCTAAGGGAGGATACAATAAGCAAACAAATGTTATGTACAAGGTTTAAATAGGAAAAATAAGGAATAAGTAAGAAAGGAAAGGTACTAAAAATTCCCTAATTAATTAATTTCTGGGAGAAAGAATTTTAGTTGGGACTTAGAAGACAGTAAGCAGAAATGAGGAAGGAGAGAATTCCAGGAATGGAGAAGAACCAGAGAAAATGCCTGGAGCCAAGAGATGGAATATCTTTGTTCATGGAACAGTTGGGAGGCCAGTGTCAGTAGGCTAAAGAATATAAGATCTAGGATAGGGTGTGTGTCTATGTGCATGAATGCTCTGTGGGGGGGGAATCTGGGGGTGGTGGTGGCAGGGTGTAGATTATTAAAAACTCTGGATATTACACAGAGAACTTTGTATTTGATTCTGGAGGTGACAAGGAACCCTTGAATTTATTGGCTAGAGGTGTGACAAAGTCAGAACTATACTTCAGGAAAATCACTTTCATAACTGAATGAAGGATGGAACAGACTGGGAAGAAACTTGAGACAGGAAGACCCACTAGCAGTTTATTGCAATAGTTCAGGCATGAGATGATAAGAGTCTGCACCAGAATGTTGGCAGTATCAGAGGAAAAAAAGGGCCAGGGTGTATTTTAAAGATGTTGCAAAGATGAAATTGATAGATCTTGGCAAAAGATTGGATATGGAGGCGAGAGATAGTGATGAGTCAAAGATGGCNTCTGTGGGGGGGGGGGATCTGGGGGGGGTGGTAGCAGGGTGTAGATTATTAAAAACTCTGGATATTACACAGAGAACTTTGTATTTGATTCTGGAGGTGACAAGGAACCCTTGAATTTATTGGCTAGAGGGGTGACAAAGTCACAACTATACTTCAGGAAAATCACTTTCATAACTGAATGAAGGATGGAATAGAGTGGGAAGAGACTTGAGAAAGGAAGACCCACTAGCAGTTTATTGCAATAGTTCAGGCATGAGATGATAAGAGTCTGCACCAGAATGTTGGCAGTATCAGAGGAAAAAAAGGGCCAGGGTGTATTTTAAAGATGTTGCAAAGATGAAATTGATAGATCTTGGCAAAAGATTGGATATGGAGGCGAGAGATAGTGATGAGTCAAAGATGGCACTTAAATTGAGAGACTGAGGGACCAGGAGGATAGATGGTATTGCCTTCTATAGTAATAGGGGTAGGTAGTAATTTGGGTTTAGGGGAGGGTTAGGGAGAAAGATAATGAATTTAGTTTTGGTCATGCTGTTCTTAAACATGAGTTTAAGATGTCTACTGGACTTCCAATTTAAGATATCTAAAAGTCAGAAGTGCAATATTGGAGATCAGTAGAGTTGTTAGGGCAGGATAAGTAGATTTGAAAGTCATTAATATAGAGATGCTAATTAAATCCATGGGAGCTGATGAGATCCCCAAGTGAATTAGTATATAGAGGGAGAAGAGAAGAGGGCTTAGATCAAAAGCCTGTAGGACACTTATGGCTAGAAGGTAGTTTCAGTGTAATGATGAAATTGGAAGCCAGATTGGAAAGAGTGAAAAGACAGTGAAAAGAAAGAAAGTAGAAATATCTATTGTAGACAACCTTTTTGAGAAGTGTCATCACAAAGGGCAAAAAAAGAGGGATGGAAGGATCAAGTGAGGGTTTTCTGAGAATGGGGGAGACAGGCATGTTTATAGGCAGTAGGGAAGGAATAGGTAAGACAGAAAGAGATTGAACATAAGTGATAGAATGGGAATGTCAGAGGCAGCAATTTGTTGGAGGAAATCAGATGGAATAGGATCACTTGTGCAGATAGACAAGTTAGCCTTGGTAAGAAGTAAGGCCACCTCTTCATGGAAAACAGATAAAAGTGGAGATAGTAGCAGAAGGCACATGAGTAAAATGAGATGAGGATCAAGAGAAAAGGAGATCATGGAGAATGAGCACAATATTTTCTATAAAATATGAGGCATGGTTCTCAGCTGAGAAGGAAAAAATTTGGAAGAGCCCAGCTGTGCAGTGTGGGAGAGGGGGTTGATAAGGAGTTATAGTAAGAGTGCCTAGCATCAGTGAGAGCCCAGTTAAGGTTATGTAACATAAATTTGAAGTGGACCCAATCAGAATGGTTCCCTGACTTTCTCCATCTTCATGCCTGTGTGTAGGAGCAAAAGTGGCAAAAGGTAGAAGTGATCCAAGGCTGAGATGGCACAATCCACGTACAATATGACAAGGGGGCCAGGGACTTAAGAAGAAAGTGTTGAGTTAAAAGTGTCATTTTGCAGATAAAAAAAAATGGGGACACAAAGAGTAGAAGGGATTCACCCAAAGTGTTCCTAATGGCAAATAAAGAATCCTTAATTATAATTAATCCCTAATTATCTTCTTTCCATCAATCCACACTCTTTCTCACTATTGCTTTTACTTGTCTGTTGCTATTCAGTCATCCTTTTTTTTTTCTTAATCCTTAACATATACATTAGAATTAATCACGTGTTTTGGTTCCAAAGCAGAAGAGCCATAAAGGCTAGGCAATGGGGGTTAAGTAACTTGGCCAAGGTCACACAAGGTAGAAAGTGTCTGAGGTCAAATTTGAACCCGAGACCTCTCTATCCCTCTGAACCACCTAGCTAGCCCCAGATTTATAAATCTTAGTGAGTGAGTGTTGTTCATCTCACCTGCAATCCTGCGGGCATCCCCAGCCCCATGCAATAGCTAGATGAAATGGATCCCTACCAACTATCAGAAAGACATGGAACCAGAGATTTAAAGCTGGAAAATGTTAGATGCAGAGTGAAACAAGCAGAACCAAGAAAATGTTGCATTCAGCCATAGCAATATCGTTGGAAGAGTAAATGTGAATGACTAAGCTATTCTGTAATATGTATATTCTATAATATTAATATTCAAATCAACTCTGAAGGATTTATGAAGGAAAATGCTACCTATCTCTAGAGAAAGAACTGACATATGGAAATGTGCATTGTATGATTCCACATAGATATCTATATCAAATGTTGACCTTCTCTAATGTGAGTTTGGGAGGGAGATAACTGAACTCAAAATGTAAGCAAAAAATAAAAATGAAAATAAATATTAAAAATATTTTTAAAAAGAACAAATATTAAAGGTCATCTTCAGCATCATAGCTGAAGCATTTATATGGAACATTGAAGTTCTGGCAGCTAGGTGGCGCAGTGGATGGAGTACTAGGCTTGGAATCAGGAAGAATCAAAGACTCATCTTTATGAGTTCAAATCCAGCCTCAGATACTTGCTAGCTATAAGTGACCCTGAGCAAATCATATAACTCTGTCTGCTTCAGTTTTATCATCTACAAAGTAAGCTGGAGAAAGAAATGGAAAATCATAATATCTTTGCCAAGAAAACTCCAAAATGGGATCCTGAAAAATCAGATATGACTGAATACTTTATATTTGCTATCTTGTGTGATCCTCATGCTAGCCCTGGGGGATACAAGCTATTATTTTTACAGATGAACAAGCTGAAGCAGAAAGAGGTGAAATGATTTTCCCAGAGTCATACACTGGTGTTCTCTTGCAGGATATGAACTCAGGTCTTCCTGGCTCCAAAGCCAATATTCTATCCACTGCCATGCTATCATGAGCCCTTTACTTGAATGGAGGGTAGTGTGAAGATGGGATTAACTCTCCCCTTGCCCACTTTTAGATTTAATCACCAGAAGCTTATACACTCCATTTATCCTTAAGTATGGGGAGTTCTATGACCTACATGTGCTATAGTGGGTGACAAATCAGAAATGACTGACTGCCCCCTGGGCAGTCCTAAGCAAAGTTAAAACTACAATGGATCCATATAAAGTGGAAGGAATATACAGGAAATGATGCAAAGAAGTGTCTTTAAAAGCAGTGGCAATTTCCCGTGAAGTCATTTCTTTGGAGTTTGGAGTTGGAGCTGGAGGCTGGTGAAGAATCTGCTTCATGGACCTGAGACTCTGAAATTTGGTGAGACTGTTCTTGAATCTCTTCTTTTGAACTACCATGGGGATGAGTGAGAAGATTGACTCCTTTTCCTAGCCTTGAGAGAGGCCCCTCTTCTTAGAGGAGGTCTCATGGCTAGAACCCTTGTTTAATTTACCTCTGGGCCCCTCTTTGCTGGGGCCTCCAAAGCCCTGCCTTGTTTGGATGGTGCTGGAGTAATTATCTTCTCTCTCTCTCTCTCTCTCTCTCTCTCTCTCTCTCTCTCTCTCTCTCTCTCATTTCCTTACTTTCACTCTTTCCCCTTTTATAAATAAACTACCATAAAAAGTCATCCTGATTTGAGTAATATATTTTTGGCGACCACATTTTTATACATTTAGTCCAACATTTAATTTTTAACCCTTACAGTAGGTTGGTCCATGGATAGCCCTATATCTGGGTGGTGCTCAGGGACTGGGTGGCAGGGTTTGGCCTAACCCAGCAGGTCCTAAATTGCTTATGTTGCTTCCACTTGGCATTATATCATGAGGAGCAAACAAGCAGGCAAGAAAATGCTAGAGGGAGGTACCAATACAGTTTTGAATATGGTTAAAGGCAGGATTAGAAGTACCCTATAGGCAGAGCCAAATCTTCCAAAACCAATTTCACATTGGCAGGCATATTCCATGACAAGTCCTGGCTTAGGCATAAAAAGAGCTGGCATTTTCTATCACTGTTCCTTGTTCCTGCCTGAACTAGCAAAGGCCTTTCCAACTCTAAGTCTATGATCTATGATCTTTAATTTCCAAAATTCACCCTTTGTTTCCTTTTGAAAATCAATATATTTAGCTCAGTGGAGTGAGAGTCAGGCCTAGAGACAGGAGGTCCTAGGTTCAAACCTGGCCTCAGCCACTTCCCAGCTGTGTGACCCTGGGCAAGTCACTTGACCCCCATTACCCACCCTTACCAATCTTCCACCTATGAGACAATACACCGAAGTACAAGGGTTTAAAAAATAAAAAAAAAAATTTAAAAAATGAAAATCAATATATTTGTTAGTTCTCAGTCTTCTTGTGTCTTTATGGTTCTCTCTGCTTTCTCATTCATGGGGCAACTAGATGGCACAGTAGATAGAGCACTGAACCTGGAGACAGAAAGAACTGATTTCAAATCCAAACAAGTCACTTAACTCTGTTTCACACAGTTTCCTCACCTGTAAAATAAGCTATAATAAAATAACTTAGAGAAGGAAATGGCAAACTACTCCATTGTCTTTGCCAAGAAAACCCCAAATGAGGCCACAAAGATTTGGACACAACTGAAATTACTGAACACCAAGAGTTCTCAAAGACAATGTCTCTGATCACACATGTCCATCCATCCAACACAATGAAATGTAGTTCACTGGAAACAATAGATTTGTATTCATTCCAAGTGCCTGGGTCCTCTTTAATTATCTAAGCTCTTATCTTGGATTTCTCTTTCTAATGGTGGTTCTTTGAACTTTCCAGTTGGAAGACTCTTTTCCTAGGCTGGGATATTGATGTTCCAGTTCCCATCATGCATACAACATTGAGCATGATATCTTTTAATGCATTACTTGGTTCAGTAATGATTTAATAAATTAAGCATACACTTCAAACAAATAAAGGCTATTGTCCATGTCAGAAATATAAATAAGACCTTAATAAGTGAAAATTTGTCCACCATTGTGCCTACCCTGTTTTGTTTTTTATTTTTTGAATGAAAAATCATTTATTAAATGCTATGTATCAGGGTTGGGGATTGTTGTTCAACCTTCATTTTTTGTTTTTGTTTTTGTTTGAATTAAATATTTGTTTGCTTCATTAAAATTCCTAGGTATCTCCTACCTTCCCCACAGCAGAGAAGGAATCATTTAACAAAAATATATGTGTATATACAAAACTATGTCTTGCTTGTTTCTATTTATCAGTTCTTTCTCTGGAGGCAGATATACACAAGTCATTCTTCAAACAATATTTATGTTGCTGTATATAATGATCTCTTGGTTCTGCTCATTTTACTTCACAATTTCATGTCTTTTTAAAAAGTAATTTAAAAATTAAATAAAAGCTAATTAAATTCAGTTAATTAAATCAATTAAAATTAAATTTAAATAATTTAAATAATTCCCATTTTTTCTATCACAATCATATTCAATAACATGTTTAGCCATTTCCCAGTTGATGGCTAACCCTACAATTTCCAGTTCTTTACCATCACAAAAAGGGCTGCTATAAATATTTTAGAATGTATAGTTTCTTTTCCTTTTCCCCTGATCACCTCAGGAAATCAACTTAGTGATGGTATTGCTGGGTCAAAAGATAGTACACAGTTTTATAACTCTTTAGGCTTAATTGCAGATTGCTCTGTTTTATGTTTGTGTATGTGTACATCCTACCTAGAGTGGTGCTAATATGGCTCAGTGAGTAGGAGGCTGTGATTAGAATATCCCAACTGAAAAAAGAATTGTCATGGGTAGAGAGGATGAGTAAAATAAAGAGTCGTTTCTTAGCTACCTATCATTCCTCTTTGTATTGTATTTCTCTGAACTACTACTCTGCATTGACCTCCCCAGCTTTGTGCTATTGCTAAGAACTCCAACTCCCATGTGAACCGTGGATTTGGTTCCTCTTATGATCTCTGCTTTGACCTGATAGGGTATTCTCTTAACTCTCCTGTATCATGATTTAGAACTCCCTTTTCCCCCCAAATTTCTCTTCCTTGGGCCTTGACAAGTGCCCTTAATTTTCCCCCATCCTACCCCCTCCATATCCCCTAAGGAACAAAAATCAGATATTCTAATTTCCATCCCCCAACTGGAATAGACCTGCTCCCACACCAGTGACACTGGGGGGGCCCACTGAAAGTCCATCAGCTACTGGGGAGGAAGAGGGGGCATTCAGAGACTTGTGGAGAAGGGCTACAAAGTCACAAGACCAGATTATGTTGCTCCACCAACTAAATTAGACCTTCATAGAAATGGCAACCTTCTAGTGAGTTTAGAAGTCTTCTGGAAAGTAGTTCCCAAAGAGGGAGTTGTTTTCTGCCCTGCCTATCAGTAGTCCATTTCATTGAAGAGAGAGAGCACTTTTCTAGATTTCCTGGCCACTGGAGTCTGCTTGTGACCTTCCAGCTCCAGAGATTCCATACATCGTGGCCCAAGATAGCCTTACACATACATCCTATGTGGTGAGGCCAACTGCCCATTGTGTCAGCACCTATCTTATAGGAAACAACATTCATTGGATAAGGTGGAAGGATCCTTCCAAGATCTTAAGGAGACTTAAAAAAAAAAAACCTACCTTACATCTTAGACTCACTGGTTCTAAGGCAGAAGAGAGATAAGCGCTAGGCAATGGGGGTTAAGTGACTTGTCCAGAGTCACACAGCTAGGAAGTGTCTGAAGCCATATTTGAACCCGGGACCTCCTGTCTTTGAGCCTGACTCTCAATCCACTGAGCCACCCAGCTTCCCCCCTTAAAGAGACTTTTGACATCTCCTCTTTTTTATCTAAACTTGCCAGCCAATAGTTAATAGATCATATTCTAAGAGTATCAATTAATAGCTCTGTGTAAATTTGGAGAGAAGTACAAGTACAACCCTGCCCTATCCAACTGCATCAACAATCTAGACAATTATTAATAGCTATTGAGTTCACATTTATACAGCACTTTAGGGGTTACGAAACACTTTCTTTACAAAAATTTTATTAGGTAGATGGTGCTAATAGCAACATTCTCATTTTATGGGTCAGGAAACTGAGTTTTAGAGTGCTTAAATTTCATGGGTAATAAGTGATGGATTTGGAACCAAACTCAAACTTAGGTTTTCTTGGTTCCGTATCTACTATTCTTTCCACTACTATATACAATAGGTGAAGAATATTTATCAAATTTGACAAACATGCAAAGCCAAGGGAGATGGGTGGTCATGGTCTGTTGGATGACAGAATACAATTCAAAACAGTCTTGATAGGCTAGAAATTTGGAGTGCAATTGACCAGATGAAATTTAATATGAATGAATGTAAATTCCTATATTCAATTTAAAAAAGAATCAATAGCACACATATGGGATAGTGGAGGCCTTATTTGGCAACAGTTCATGTGAAAAAGATCCAGAGTTTTAAAGTGATTATGAACTGTAATTTGAGACAGAAATGTCACATATGACCTTAAAAGATTAATAAAACTTTCAGCAGAATTAGCAGAAATATAGCATTTGGACTAGGGAAAGGAATAGCCCAATTATATCTTGAATTGAACAGATCAAAATTATAATATTTTGTTTAATTTGGGTGATAATCCTTTAATAATAAAATTGGCAAATTATTGTGCATTTAGGAAGGGTGACCAGGATGTTGAGGAGATCCAGAAACCCTTTCAAATAAAGAACAGCTGAAGATGGTATGGCTGGTAAGCATGGAGAAGAAAAGACTAAAGAGAGAAATAATAGCTCCCTTCTAATATTTGAAAGTCATTTTTAGAGAAAGAATAAACTTTTTATATCAATGTTGGCTCAGAAGGTGGACTAATGACTAGAAGTTACAGGGAACCTGATTTCAGTTCACTAGGAGAACTAATGACTAAATGATAAACAATTCTAGTGATAGAATGGTTTCTCCAAACTGGTCCTGAGATCCCCTTTGGAAGTTGGATGGCCAACTAAGTAACCATTTCTTATTGGGGAAAAAAAAATCTTACGCTGGGTAGGAGGTCAAACTAAATGACCTTTAAGAATTTTTTTCAACTTTAAAATTCCATCACTTTATTGAAATCACAGGGTTTTTCTTAAATTAAGAAAGTAATTAACTTTGTGACTTTTGTAAACCTGAAAGCACTACTGAAATGTTATATTATTATTGGGTTTTTTTAAACACTTACTTTCTGACCTAGTAACAACTCTAAGACAGGAGGGAAAGGGTGGGGGGGGGGGAAGTTAGGAAATATCTGAGGTCAGATTTGAACCTAGGACCTCCAGTCTCTGGAATCCACTGAGTCACCCAACTGTCCCCAGGCATAGACTTTAAATCGTCCATCCAGCAGCAAAGTTGGGCTTGCAAGGAACCATCCACACTCTCTAGCCTACTCCCTTCTTGTGACCCATGCATTTATTTAGCTAGAGGCCCGATGCAGGCTGGGATCCTGGAGCAGGGCAAAGACAAGTGGCCAAAGCAGGGACTGAACCTGCAGCACGGGGCTCCCTGGCCCTGGCACCGAGCTGAGAAGCCGCCAAGTGAGTTGGGAAGCACCAGTGGAATATCAATCATCAGAGCCCTGCTTAGTGGGATTACTTGACCATAAGGGACCAGGAAGATTCTTCCAGTTTCCAGTCAAGTAGTCCCCTCTGTATGCAGAGGGCATGGTGGCATAGCAATGTGGTTCCTCTGAATCTCACACTTATTAGTATGTTTCAGGTTGCCCTGTTTGCCACTAATGTTTGCTATGATCGAGTGCCAGGAGAGCCTTCAGCCTGGGGAGACAGTGAGAATATGTCTGCCTGATGAATCCCAAACCCTCACCCCTGAGCAGCTTCTTTGGGGCTGAATGGAAACATTATAACAATTTAATTACCTTTCACAAATGCAGCCTCCGAAATCACACTCCCTTTTGCCAAAATGCCATTTCTCAAAGAGGTACAGGAAGAGGGGTCCTGTTCGTCTAGGGGCGAGAAGCGGGGTCCTTGAAGAAATGGAACCTATTTTAATTAAGTTTCAAAAGTGACATACTATCCCCTGACCCACATATACACTGAAAGTGTCCTTTTTGAGCCAGGCCAAGTTTCCATCGTTGCCGGAGCTGGGCCCTTTACCGTGTGAGCTCCATGAAGCCAGGCGATGGGTTTTGTTTTGTTTTTAATAAAAAGGCCAATAATAGGGCCTGCCAATAGGCATTGTCTTCCCCAGTCTAAAGTGTTTGAAATTAATTTATCCGCTTAGGATGGTGTATAAATTTCTCATTACGAGTGTCAGTGATGAACAAGAAACCATTCCAAAAAATGTATTGGGGCTCATGCCAAGCCCTGAGCTCCAGGTCTCTTGCCGAGCCTCTGCCCTGTACAAAGGATTTCACACAGTCAGGAGAGTTAGCTATGCATGCTTTCCCGTTGCCGGGGCTCAGCCAAATACCCTGTGAGAACGACACGTATACACACTTTGTTTTATTATTCTGCACAGATGCTTTTTTGTTTTATATTTCAAGCTTTGTGGGGTATAATGCGGGGTGTTGTTTTTTGTTGTGTGTGTATTTTTTTTCTCTCCATCTCCCAGTCACTAACCTCCCCCACCCCCACAAAGGGCGAGGGTAGGGGGAGTGGAAAACAGAAGATGGAAGCTTTTCCAGAAAGGCTTGTGGTGAATTAGATAAACAGAGTCTCTCTGGTTGGGGAGGGGGAGATAGGAGGGTGGGGGAGAAGAAGATGATTGGGTAGCCCAATGAGAGGTGGGAGAAAGGGGTGAGGAGGAGGAGGAGGAAGAGAAGAAGAAGACTGCTCTTTAACTCCTCCCAAATGGAAAATGGCGCCAATTAGACTATACTGATCAATGGTCATAGGAGAATGAACTCTGGTCTAAAAGAAGGAATATACTGAAAAATGTCTTCTTGCCAGCTTGCCTCAGCATATCATTTCCTTCTTCTCTCTCACCCTGCACCTGCTCCTGTCACCCAGAATACATGTACCTTGTCTTGTCTTCTAATATTCCTCAGAAAACTCCTCTGCCCCTATCCCAGCTCCATGGCTGCTTATGGCCAGTTTTTTCAAAGATCTCCAAGTGAGTGACCTTTAAGTTGGATGGGCCACTCTTAATCTTGCCCCTCACCTGATGAACTAACCGTCCAGCAGGTGAGTGACCTGCTTCACTCTACCCTATCCGGTACTTCTGTCAATGTATGTTAAAGGGATACATGGACCCTATCTCCTTTGCGTGGATGTGAACAGTTAAGAAAACAAACAAAAAGAGAAGGCAAGAACCAAGTGAACTCCACTAAGACTACTTACAGGGACTGAGATGACCTCACAAATGCGTTTAGAAATGGTGGAGGTCAGCCAAAAGGCAGGATTCCACTCAAGCCAAGAGGGATAGCAAGTAAAAGTCTGATAGTAGAAATTATCCATTCAAGAGACAGAAGTATGAGTCCCAACTCTGTCACTGATTCACTGCACTGACTTTGACTGAGCCAATTCACTTTTCTGGGTCTCAGTTTCCCCATCTGTAAGATGAGGAGTCTGGATAAGATGATCTTTCCCAGTTCTTCTAGATTCTGTGCTTCTGTGATGGAAGTAACAGCCTAGATAAGTGGCCCAGAGAAACCAGATTCTTCTGAAGTAGAAGGGGCTTCTCCACTGGATGGCCCCCCAACACTGTGTGCTTTTTATGGAGGTTGTGCCTGGAAAGCCACTTGCTGGAATTCCTCTCACCTCTACCTATGATAATCATTTCTGATTTGAAAAGGTCTCCATAGCAAAAAGAGCAAATAAGGGAGTGAGGTGACCTATCCAGACTGCCCTCCAGAATAGTCAAAATATTTCTTATCTATCTCCTCCATAAAAGGAGCTTCCATCTCTCTCCTCTCACCTGGTCTTCTGTCCAAACAGAGCCAGGAAGGGCAGGGGTTGGGGCTGATCTGCAAGAGGCCCCTCTGCTTTGGATGTCTGGCAAGCGGTTCTCCTCCTGGGCAGCCAGCCAGCCAGCAGTCCCTAAAGAGGTGCCCTCATTAAAGGCAGCATGGTCCAGTGGGCAGGGCATCAGACTGGGCATCTGGAGGCTTGGGTTCCAGTCCAGCTCTACTGCTGATTTGCTAGGTGACCTTAAGCAGATTTACTTAACCTCTACTATGTTCCACCTGCCCTCTGCCCTCACTCTTTAGGAAAAGTTCCAGATCTCTCCCCTAGAAATGAAAAATCACTGGAACCATATAAACTGCCTGAAATCCTCTGTCACCTTGTTACTTTGTCCTGAGGATTTTTTTAGTTTCTGACAAATAGAACCTTTGCAATCTTATTCAAAGGAACCCAAGAAATGCATTGTACTTTCTTTTTTGCTCGTTGTTTACCAGGTCTAACCCAGATATCACCTTGTAGAGGAAAAACACAGTGCTGTCATTAGAAAGGCAGGACCAGAAAAGATCCCCTGATAGGGCCAGCTTACCCTCCCGAAAGTTTGTTTTCCCATGCCTCCAATGCCAATGCTTAACACAGGTTCCAATTCAGATTTTTCCCTCAGGCATTCAGTGCCCTATGATTTCCTATAAAAGCCCAGAGTTGGTGGTGGGGGTGGGGGTTAAATGGGTAGCCCAGTGGTTAGAACACCAATCCTAGAGATGGAAGATCCTGGGTTCAAATCTGGCCTCAGACACTTCCTAGTTGTTTGATGCTGGGCAAGTCACTTAACTCCAATTGCCTAGCCCTTACTGCTCTTCTGCCTTGGAGCCAATCCTTGGGAATGATTCTAAGATGGAATGTAAGGATTTAAAAAAATATATATCAGAATATCTTATCTGAACTTGCCCTCTCTAGCAGACACTTCAAATAAATCCCTTTCCCCTTCCTCGTTCTCTCTCCCTGTTAAAATGCATCCTTCTCCTGGTTACTTCCAACTTCTAGAAGACTTGTGGTAAATCTGGTCAAAGAATCCAGGCTCAGATATTAGTGGCTGATCATTGCCTAAGAAATTAGTCTTCCCCAGGTATTCTGATCTTCTTTACATTTTCACCTTGAGCCTGCTCTATCTTTGTATGAAAGGAAAGTAATAAGAATTTATTCATGTATTATGTGCCAGGAACTATGCTAAGCACTTTACAAATATTATCTTAACAACCATGGGAGGTCGCTGTTATTATGATCCCCATTTATAGTTGAGGAAACTAAGACAAACCACGGTTAAATGACTTGCCCAGGATCACTTAGAGAGAAAACATCTGAGGTCAAATTAGAACTCCGGTCTTCCATTCTGCAGACCCAGCACTCCAATCACTATGCCACTGGGCATGGGAATGAGTCAATATGCACATTTCAGGCCCCTAATTTAAGAGAGGGGAGAAGATATTGGGGGAAAAGGAGACTTTCCCAGAATTCTACAAATCACAAATACATACTATCAAATCTCAAGCATATAATAAGGCCAGCACTAAATATACACCAAGTTTCAAATCTCCCTTTCTTTCCCTTAAAAAGATGCCCTTTCTTTTTGAAAGAAAACCCTTTACATTTATAAATGTTGATCCTTCTTTTCTACCATTTCCACACTAATTCATGTGGTGCTTGAGCCTTGGAACTCAAGAGCTAGACTCTGAAACCTGAAACAACATATAAAAGAAAAGGATGGGTCTCAATGATGTCAAAACATTTGGTTGGTTAGAAAAAAATCAGTCCAATATTTGGAAAGGCAGCTGGTATAGAGTAGACAGGACACTGGAATTTACAGTCAGGAAGATCTGGGTTCAAATTCCACCTCAACCAACAAGGATTTTTTAAAGCTCCTACTATGTTCCAGGCACAGTACTATTCATGAAACAGTCCCTACTTGAAATGAGCTTGTGTTAGAATGGAGGAAACAAGTACATATATAAGTATATATTGTATATATAAATATATATTGTGTGTATAAATGTAAAATGAATAAATACAAATATGTATGAAGTAGTTCAGTACAAATTAATTTAGGATGATGGTCACTAGCAATTGAGAGAATCCTGAAAGGCTTCATGAAGAAGATTGACCTTAAGCTAAGTCTTTAAAAAAAGAGTGCAGTGGATAGAGTGCTGAGTCTGGACAGGAAGACCTGAGTTCAGATCTAGCCTCAGATACTTAGTAGCTGTGTGACCCTGGGCAAGCCACTTAACTCCCATTGCCTAGCCCTTCCCGCTCTTCTGCCTTGAAACCCTTGGGACCAATATTGATTCTAAGACAGAATATAAGGGTTAAAAAAAAAAAAAACAAGGCATATAGGATCTAAGAACAAGGAACAAGAAATGTAAAGAGGAGAAGAAATTATAGGGAAGAAAGAAAGAACAATAGAAGTAACAGTGACAAATAAAAATTGCAATGGGGCAGTGAGGAGATTGTCAGTAAAAAGGAAGAGAAAGTAAAGGGAATAGGAATTTATTAAGCACCTATTGTGTATCAGGCACTGAACTAAGTCATTTATAACTATTATCACATCTGAAGGAAAAAACTAACTATAGCAGAAAACTGGTGTGACCAAGAAGTGGAAGAAAAAGAAAAATATCCATTGTGAAAGTCTGGAAGCATTCAATGTTGGGACAAAAACATCTACACACCTCAGTGGGCTCTGAAAGCATCATTGTCTGATAGGCTAGTCCAAAAATCAAATAAATGTGAACTGAAGAGACCTTAGGGAATACCTTACCCAACTTCTTCAATTTATAGATGAGGAATATAAGTCCTAGAGAAATATAAAATATATATATATATATACTAAAAGACTTTTTACACAAACAAAATCAATGCAGCTAAAATAAAAAAAAAGAAACCACAGAGTAGTAAATAACAGAGTCTAGACTCAATTCCAGGCTCCAGTCTTCCTTCTAACATATTGTACTCTCTTCTTTTGTAAATGATGATTCTCAGTCATCAAGAAAAATAATTTCATTCATCTTGCCTTGCTTAGGAAAGCAAATATGTGATATATGTTATAAAGGTCTCCATCAAAATGTGTTCAAATCAAAAGTGTTGGTCTCTAATGGGTTCGCCTTCTATTCTCTTACCACCTCTCTTATGTAGAACCACCCTGGATATCTAAGGTGTTGTATAAGAAGTGACAAGAAGGAACAGCTAGGTAGTACAGTGGATTGAACGCCAAGCCTACAGTTGGAAGGACACGGGTTTGAATCTGGCCTCTGATATTCCCCAAACCCAAGCTGCCTAGCCCTTGCTTTTCTATCTTTGAACTTATACTAAAACAGAAGGTAAAGATTTCATTATTTTTTCTTTATTTAAATATATCTTATTTTCCTAATTGCATGTAATAACAATTTTCAACATACATTTTTCAAAATTATCCAATCCAAATTGCCTCCCTCCTTCCCTTCTCTCCTCCCCTCTCAGAGATGATAAGCAATTTGAGCTGGATTATAAATGTATTATCGTACAAAACAGACTTCCCTATTGGTTGTTGTTGTAAGAGAATACTCCTATAAAGCCAAAACCATAAATAAGCTAGCATGAAAAATAGTTTGCTCTGATGGGCATCTGACTCAAACAGTTCTCTCTGTGGAAGTAGATAGCATTCTTGGTCATAAGTCAGAAGGCAAAGATTTTAAAATAAAAATTAAAAGTGACAAGATGAGGAGATACCAAGAAGAAGATAGCATAAGGCACCTGGAAGTATCTTATGGAAAACTCCTTGAAAGAATGTGTTTTAGAATAGGTTTTTGATAAAGGTTAATTGGTAGAAAGAATAAGGTAGAACAAATGGCCCTTGGAAAAGTACTATGGCAAGAACAATGTTTGGCTTGATAGGATTGGGCAGAAGAGCAGAGAATAATAATAATAATAATAATAATAACAATAACAATAATAATAATAAATAGTTAACATTTAAATAGTATTACTATGTGCCAGGCACTATGCTAAGAGCTTTTCAAATGTTTTCTCATTTGATCCTCACAAATCCCAGGGAGGTAGGTGCTGTCATTATCCCCATTTTACAGTTAAGGAAACTGAGGCAAACAGAGATGAAGTGAATTACATGAGATCAAACAGCAGAAGAGTAATGGGGCAGGGAGAGAATTGGCAGGGGCAGAGGGAAGTAGGCAGAAATTGGTGAAAGATCTTGAATGCTTGCTTAAGAAGTTTGCATTTGGCATGATATATATTGTAGGCTGATTGAGGATGTGTATAACCTAAAGGAAGAGGGGCAGATGGAGGGTCTCTAATGTCTTAGGTGGGAGTTAATGAGGTCCTAGGTTAAAACGCCAGTAGAAATAGAAAGGATGGGGCAGATTCAGGTGGTTTCCAAACTGCTAAACATTTGAACAAAATGGAAAGCCACACCATAACTAATTTTGCACCCAAGGCAAGAATATAATAAAATTGTGTAACACCTCCTATCATAATGGCACAGTGTACTTAGAATAGATGGCTATTTTCCATGGGTTTTTTCCTCCTGCATCTCTCACCTTCAAACATCTGAGACAAATGCTTTCCTTACCTCACCTCTCTTAGGTTTCTGCTGAAAACAGCATGGTGGTATTGACATCAGAATATCTAAATGGAAGTCCTAGCCCTGAAGCTAGTTGTATGATCTTGGATAAATCATTTAATCTCTCTGAGTTTCCATTTACTCATCTGTAAAATGGGGATAATAATATTTGCCAGACTTCATGGAGTTATTGCCAGGAAAGCACTTTATAGACCTTAAAGCACTATGTAAATGTGAGTCATTATTATCATCCTAAGGCCCAAACATGTCAATGACTGGCTGAATTTTTCACTTTCCCTCTAGATGTTTTGGCATTGTAGTTATGGCACAGAAGTGGCTAGAGTCAACCCTAAGCTGCCAACCCAATCAGAGACAACTGGGTGAACAGTAGAGGTGTGGTATCTTTACTAAGATTATTGGCACCACCATCCACAATATTTACTGAGCTCCTACGGAGAACTAGTATAGATAAGCAGCTCACATCATGTGGATAGATTTTAGCACTAACCTTTAGGATGCTTAAGGCGATGAAATCAGACTAGAAAATAGCAATGGGGCAAATTTGGTGGACTGACTGTTTTCAAAAATATTTATTATGGATCAGTCATTTCAGTCTTGTCTAACTCCTTCTGGCCCCTTTTGGGGTTTTCTTGGCAAAGCTAGTTTGCCATTTCCTTCTCCCGCTCATTTTATATATGAGAAAACTGAGGCAAAAATAATTATACTCTAAAATAAAAACTTTTGACTTTCAGATTTTTTTAATTGAGGGATTGAATGACTATCATGCTGGACAGATCTCTGACACAAGGAAATTTTATATACATAAAGACTATACTCAAACTTTAATAACTCAGATTCCTCCCAAATTGGATTTTACATTCTTTGAACGGGAGCTAGACTGAATTTTACTACTTTGAAAAAAAATTCACCAGTCAAATTAATGACTGAATATAGAAGGGGGAATATTTAACCTACTTAAAAATACTTTCCAAGAGCTTTTAAAACCATAAATAAGCTTAGTTCAGTGGAAAGAGTGATGGATTTGGAAATATAAGACCTGAGTTCAAATTGCAAGTCTGTTACCTATCACTTGTGGGACTATGGATAAATAAATCATCTAATCTTTCTGGACCTGAATCTCCTTCTCTGTAAAATGAAGTGGCTAGTGGGAGCTCCAGGCCTGGAATCCTGAAGAAGAATTCAAATCCACTTGGAGACACTTATAGCTGTGTGAACCTGGGCAAGTCATTTGAATTTCACCTCCCTCCGTTTTATCAACTGGAAAAAGGGAATAATGGAATAATAATATCACCTGCCTCACAGGGTTCTTATGAGGACCAAAATAAGCTAATATTTGTAAAATACTAGCCACAGTGCCTGGTACATAATAGACAATTAATAAGTGCTTCCTCCCTCCCATATCCCCTCAAGTGGCAAATATAAGTGGTTCTTATTTGCTTATTAAAAATTAATTTGACAAACATTTCTGAAGGCCTACTGTGTGCAAGGTACTTTGCTTGGCATTATATGCATGTGTGTGTACGTATTCCTATGGATATATGTGGATACATATGCATATAAAAACATTAATTGACACTGGACTGCTCTCAAGAACCAAGGAGAAAAGACCAGTGCACCACAAAGAGTTGAATACAAGTGAACAAAGCTCCCTTCTAACTCTAACTTTAGGATGCTGTGATTTTTCGCTATTTATAAGAGAATTTACTGTCTCCATCCCACACCTCCATCCTCTTCCTTACAAAAACCTGACAATTTGATTTTCTAGAGATTGTTGGTGACTGCTGAGTGCCCTCGTGGAACATAGCACTGTTGTACATACATATAAAGGTCACCCATCATTTTAACAGAGCAAAGAAGAATGGATCTTATTTGGACTTGAAAGCCTTGTCTGTGCATTAAAAAGAGGCACTGGAGGACCTGCTGTTCTTTCCCTTGATCCATGGCTGTGTCATGCATGTCAAGAACACAACCACTATTTCCTAGGAGAAGTCTTTTCAAATAATAACAGGAGTTTAAATTTATCTATTACTTTACAAAGAACTTTCACAATCATTTTCTCTCTCCCTACCTCTCTCTCTCTCCCTTTATCTTTCTCTCTCACTCTTAAATCCTTACCTTCCTGCTTAGAATTAGTACTAAGTATGGGTTCTGAAGCAGAAGGGCTAGGCAACTTTGATTTGCCCAGGGTCATACACAACTAGGAAGCAGCAGAGTTTAGATTTGAACCCAGGTCCTTCAGTTTCTAGGCCTAACTGTCCATTCACTGATCTACCTAACTGTCCCTCTCTTCTTCTCTCTTGATGCTTCTTGATGCTTAAAGCTTTGATGAAGGCAGGCCAAGGAGTAGTACCTTTATTTCACAGGTAAAGAAGCCAAGTCCCAAAGAGGTTGCGATTTGCCCAAAGTCACACAACTATTGAGTGATAGATCAAGTACTAGAACCTAGGTCTACCCTTAGGCAAAGTCTGAAAGTGATGAGTAAGGGGCAACTAGGTCTCTCAATGGATAAAGAGCCAGGCATGATTCAGGATGACATGAGTTCAAATCTAGCCTTGGATACTTCCTAGCCATGTAACCCCAGGCAAGGCACTTAACCCCCATTGCCTAGCCCTTGCTACTCTTCTGACTTATCAATATGTAGTATCCTTTCTAAGACAAAAGGTAAGGGTTCAAAGGGTGGGGTGAGGGGGATAAGATATACCAACCTACTCCTACCACTGCCCTGCATTTAGAAATTTGGGGTAGTTCTAGAGTTGGAAGAGTCCTCAAAAGCCATTTAATCCAACCCCCTGATTTTACAGATGAGGAAGCTTTGGCACAGATCAATTACGTTCCTGATTCAATCAATAAACCTTTAAGTGTCTACTACTATATGTTGAGTCTGACTCAAAGCATCCAAGGTCTAGACAGGAGATCTAAAACCAGGCAGTTCTCCATTGCCCTGCTATCAGAGTCCCAAAGCTTAAATTGAACCTTCAAGTTCTGCACCACAGAGCCTCTACTTCATTAGTTGCTTAATTGTTGCTCTTTATGCATGTGTCTTGACTTTTCATCATGGTGTAGCAAATAGAGAGGGCACTGGACTGGGAGAACAAAAGACCTGGATTCTAATCAGACACTTACTAACTGGGGAAACCATTTAACTTTTTTGTGCTCATGTCCCCCACCTGTAAAATGAGGGAGCTGGACTCAGTGGCCTCAAAGGTCCCTTTTCCCGTTCTAAATTTATGATCGTATGAGTTGCCTAAAATCCCACAAAGCAGATTTTATGGCATGACAAATATTTGCTTTTGTTGCTATCCGTCTTCTGACAAAGAGGGGCTGGACTCAAGAAGCAGAATGAAGTATGTATTTTTGGACATGACCAACGTGGGAATTTGCTTTGCCTGACTATGTGTATGTGTTACAAACTTTTTTCCCCCATGGAAGAAAGGAGGAGAAAAGAGATTCTTGTTCATTGAAAAAAAATGGATTAAAAAAATTTTAAATGCATTTATAAAAGCATATTCAAAAGTGGAACTCTTCCCCCTTTTACACACGTGCACACACACACGCATGCACACACTCCTTCTTCCATCTTGCACCCTAGGCTATAGCTTCCCTTGGCTACCTCTAGTCCTCCTCCCCACCTCCGACTCTGGAATACCGGGGCTCTTTCCATTCCCCAGGGAAACCTCTCGGGACCTGGGGGCGGAAGGAGGCGGGGATATAACGGGTGGGCAAGCAGCAAGGGCCCTTCAGAGCCCAAGAGCATTTCATTCTTCTGATGAATTGGTATATTTCCGTCAAGAGCCACCAAGCACCGTGGGGGCCGGGGTAAAAATAGATGCACTCTATTTTTTCTCATTCGAAAACAAGGGCCGTATTTACTCTGGAGACTCTCAAGTGGCCATTTCAGGGAGCTACGAAGGCGCTGTAAAATGATAGTCATCAATACAACCACTTATTTTCACTATAGCGGACAAATCAAGTCCCAGCACGTTTGGCTTATTTGCCAATCTGTTGACTATTCTCCCTCGCCCTCAGTCGCCTATTCATTGGGTGGTAAACAAGTTACCTAGCAACCGAGTGTCAATATCAACAGTGGCCCCGATGAAGTTGTTAATCTCGCGAAGACTGACAGCCCTGGCCAAACGCTTCTGTGCACAGTTCCTTATTGTCTGCCACTTAGATTTGCCCACAAGGATATCTATGTTCAAAAGACGCCACATCTCCTTCCACTGTGAAAATTAAATGAAGTGTGCGTTGGAGGCAGGAAAAGGCAATGGGGGGATTTGCCTGCTAGGCAATCCTTTTGCATGCACCACAGTAGCCGGGATTGTGTGTTGCCCCCAAATGTACTGACCGCTGCTAATTTCCAGAAACAATACGGGACACTTCAGCGTCTGTCCCGAACCCCCGGAGAAGACACAATCGTTATTTGTCCTGAGCACCGGGGGTAGTGACCTGGGTGTGGACAACCCAGCGGGCCGTGCAAATTGACACTGAGAGGCTGGGACTGGGTCCCCAAGGCAGGAGACACTGTTTTCCTCTCTAAACTCACTATGGAGTGGAATTTGGCGTAAGGGGGGCTCTCTGGGACTTCACGCCAGGTGAGTTTATTCATTGAAAGACCAAAAAGAAGTGGCGTGATGGGGAAAATACCACACGGAAAGTGGCAGTGGCGAGTCCTGGGTACTCTCGTCCCGTCACTGGCTTTGCATGCCTTTGTTCGAGTGGCAGCGTCTTTGGGCCTCAGTTTCCTCACTTGTCAAGTGGATAAAATAATAACCTATCCTATTGTCCATCCTGCAGGGCTGTTGGGAGATTCCACTGGGAGTCAAATGGCAAAGTGCTCTGAGAAACTGGTTAAGTCCTGTGCCAGAGTTTGTTAGGGCTTTGCTGCTACTGTGTGAAGATGATTTCTGTCCCAGGCAGGCTGCACAGTTTGAAATCTGAGGGTAGCATGGCTTTCAACATAGTTGAAGAGAGAGGGGAAAAAAAAATTGATAACATGTGGGCATTGGGTTTGTTCTCTTTTTTGGTGGAACCTCTGGTTTCATTGGAATAGGGAACTCCAATACAAATTTGCAAAGGCAGGGTTAAGGTCACAGCCTGGGTAGGTCAAAGCTGAATTCTGAAACCAAATTTTCTTGACTCTGAGGCTTGGTTAAGTTAGTTCTCATCTCCCTACTTCTCTCTCTCTCTCTCTCTCTCCCTCCCTCTCTCTCTCTCTCTCTCTCTCTCTCTCTTTTTCATCTCTCTCACTCTCTCCTTTTCTTCTCTCCTTTTTTCTTATCCCCTCTTTATCTCTTTCACTTTCTTTCTCTCATCTTTCTCTGTTTTTCTTCTCTTTCCCTCTCTCCTCTCCCTCTTTTTTCTTCCCTCTCTCTTCTTTTTTCTCTCTCACTCTTATCTCTTTCACTTTCTCTCATCTTTTTCTCTTCTCATTCCCTGTCTCTTATCTGTGTCTCCACTATTTCTCCTCCTCTCTCCCTCCCTTTCTCTCTCTCTCTCTGTCTCTTCCTCTTCCCCCCTTTCTCTCCCCACCACCACCTTTTTAAAAAAATAAAACTTACCAAAGAGATAATAAGGAAAAAGACTTGTACAAACATATTTATAGCCATGATCTTTGTGGTGGCAAAAATTGGGAAATGAAGGGGCATCCATTGATCAAGGAATGGCTAAATAAATTATGGTATCTGATGGCAATGGAATACTATTGTACTGAAAGGAATTGAACTGGAGGAATTCCATGTGAACTGAAAGATCTCCAAGAATTGATGCAGAGCTAAAGGAGGAGAACCAGAAGAACATTGTACACAGAGATCGATACATTATGGCACAACAGAATGTAATAGACTTTTCTGCTAGCAGCAATGCAATGACCCAGGACAATTCAGAGGAACTTATGAGAAAGAATGCTATCCACATCCAGAGAAAGAACTGAGGGAGTAGAAATGCAGAAGAAAAACATATGATTGATCACATAGTTCAATGGGGATATGATTAGGGTTTTGGCATTAAAAGATCACTCTACTGCAAATGTGAATAACATGGAAATAGGTTTTGAACAATGATACATGTATAACCCAGTGAAATTGCTTGTTAGCTCCAGGAGGAGGGAGGAAAGGGGTATGGGGGGGGGGGCGTGGAGTCATGAATTGTGTAACCATGGAAAAATATTCTAAATTAAAAATTTTTTTTAAATCCTTACCTTCTGTCTTAGCATTGATATTGTGCATTGGTTCCAAGGCAGAAGATCAGTAAGGGCTAGGCAAAGGAGGTTAAGTAACTTGCCCAGGATCACACAACTAGTAAGTGTCTGAGGCTAGATTTGAACTTAGGACCTTCCATCTTTAGGACTGGCTTTCTAGTCACTGAACTACCTAATTGTTCCTCTATTCTTTTTCTTTGCCTTTCTCCTTCTCTCTATCTCTTTTCATTCTTTCCCTCTCACCTTTATCTCTCTCCTCTCTCCCTTTCTCTTATACTTTCTTTTCCTCTTTCTCTCATATACATATTTTCTCCCTCTCTTTCCATGAGCAGCAACACACATCTACACTAATACAAATCACTTTTTTTGATTCAACATGTTGGGCTAAGATACAATGGGAAAAAACATTGGCTCTGGAGTCAGACTACTTGGGGTATAGACTCCGTTCCTGATGCTTAATGCATGTGTGGCTTTAACATCCTTAGAGCATGTTTTCTTTTCTGTGAAATGAGAGCATTTGGACTAGATGGCTTCTGAGGTCTATGATCCATGATACTATATAATCTATAACCTTAGCTTTGTCCTTGTCCCCCTAGTATGAGAATTGATTGAGAAGTCATCCTAGGAGTATCACCCAGCTGGAAAGTGTCTAAGGTCAGCTTTGAACCCAGCACCTCCCATCTCTAGGCCTGTCTCTCAATCCACTGAGCCACCCAGCTACACCAAAGAGAATCTCTATTCTTTAGCTATCCTTTATTCCCTATCTGCTCCTCTCTCTGCCTTGGCTTCTTCTTCTCTGTCTCTCTATCTCTGTCTCTGACTCTGTCATTTTTTGTCTCTATCTGTGTCCTCTTTCTACCTTGGGTTCTCCCTGCCTTCCTCACTCTTTTTAAAATTTCTTCTTTAAAAAGACCACTGGGTCTGCAATCAAATGAACTAAGTTCAAGCTCCATCTCTACCGTTTACCACCTATGCTATATTGGCCAAAGCCAATTAGACCTCTCTTCATCCCAATTTATTCAACTGTAAAATGAAATGGATTGGACTAGGTGACTGATCACCTAAGATCCCTTACAGCTCAAAACTTTTGACCCCATATTGAACAACAAGGTAAACTCTTCTTTAAGTAAATCTAATCAATACAATTCTAGATTGGTGCAAAGATGGTGATCTTTCCTTTTATAAAGCTTCACTTTCGGCTCCCTTGAACAAGAGAGCTTCCCTGGTACTTTTGAAACAAAGTTTGTTTTACAGAAATTCCACCTACACTCAGCTTTTCCAAGAACATATCTAGTGAGCAGCGTAAGATGCCCTTATGCCTTGCATATTTTCAGGCCATGGGGCTGCCCCTTGGTGGGATCAAAGGGCGAAGCAGCAGAAGGGGAATGATTATCAGCAGAGGTGGCACCAACTCTCACTACCAGCCCCACCCCCCTGTAGCTCAGATTCTCTACTTTGGAACTACCCCATAGCCTGGCATTTATAGTGGTGTGATATGTTGTTACCAAAATAATAGAGTCATAATGTTATATTTGGGTGTAGACTTTTTTAAAAGTCCTTCTACACTTATTATCTAGCATTCCACACAGTATGGGCATATTGGGTAAAATGCTAGGAAAGCCAATTTATATCTCTGGGTTACAAGCCTCCCAGGTATAAAAGGATGGGGTTAGACTAGATTAGGACTGGAGCTTAACCTGGAATCTATAAACTTGTATTTAAAGGTATTTTGACAACTTTAAAAAATCCTTTGTGCCCTTTGTCATCCTGTGTGTTATATTTTATGTATTTAAAAATGTGCTTCTGAGAAGGTGTCCATAGGCTTTGTTATTCTGCCAAAGAAGTTTCAACCCATACAAAGGAAAGGTGAAGAATCCTTTACTAAAGGATCTTGAAGATGTCTTTCAGCTCCAACAGTTTAGAATTAGGTCCTCCCTTAAAGATTCTATCCCGTGATTCTATTTCTTGACCACCGAGTAGACAATACATCTCCATAGGCGCAAAGCATTTACCAGTGTGTGGCAAGAGATGCAGAAGAAAAATAAAAGAGTTCCTACCCTTGAATAGTGTACTGTCTAATAGGAGAGATTTGGGTTGACTCTTAAAACCCTTTGAATGGACAGAGAACTAGGAGCTATTTCAAGTGTCAGGAACAGAATTAGAAAAGGAGAGGAGACAAAACGAGCAAACCATGTTCTAGAGACAATGAGTAGATAAGTTAGCTGAAATAAGCTATTATAAGGAAGTAATAGAAAATAATGATAGAAAGGTAGTCTATGACCAATTTGTGGAGGGTCTTGAACACCAGGTTAAAAAATTGGACTTTATTCAAAAGGAAATAGAAAGCTCTCTAAAGTTTCTAGGAGCAGGATATAATGAGAGCAGTGTTTAAAGAAGTTATCTGGTGATGATGAGTAGGATGGATCAGAGGGAGGAGACCAGAGGCAGGGAGACTGGTTAGGAGGCTTTTACAGCAATCCAGGTGTGAATGATAAGGGCTTGGAATTAGGGTGGGAAGGGTAAGGTAAAAATAGAGGTGAGGCATTACAAAGAAAGGATTGAAAGGACCTGGCAACAGATTGGATTTAGGGGGGGAGGAATAAGGGGAGAAAAGAGTCAAGAGAATTAAGGGATGGTGGTCATTGCCAGAAATAAAGATACCACAAAAAAATTAGGAATCTGCTTTGGAGCAAAGATGAATTTGGTTTAGATCTGTTGAGTTTAAGGTGAGGGAAGAGCGAAGAGCATCCAAGGTGAAATATCCAGTAGATAGTTAAAGATATGCCCATTTCTAGTCCCAGAGAGAGAAGGTACATCATCTCCATAGAAATGACAGTTGACTCATTGAGGGCAAATGTGATGTCCAAAGGAAAGGATATAGGGATAAAAAATCAGAAGACTGAGGACTGATATACCCCTTTTCAGCAGGGGGAAAAGGCAGAGGAATCAATGGGATAGCTTTCTGGGCAGCAGTTTTCAGGAGGGCTTTGAAAAGCAAGCGGCAAACAAGGACAAATGAGTGTAAGTAGATGCAGACACTTGTTCATGGCTTTTGGTTCTGAAGGGAAGGAGAAAGATAGGATGGTCACCATAGAAGGCATAAAGGCCATGTGGAAGTTTGGGGGTGTTGTTTTTTACAAGATGAAGGGGTTTTCAAAAGCAAAGGGGAATGAGTTGGGGGCATCTGGGTGGCTCAGTGGATAGAGAGCCAGGTGTGGAGTTAGGAGATCCTGGGTTCAAATCTGTACTCAGACACTTACTAGCATGTGGCCCTGGGAAAATCACTTCACATCCATCGTCTAGCCCTTACCACTCTTCTGCCTTAGAAGCATTACATATTGATTCTAAGATGGAAGGCAAGGTTTTTTTGTTTTGTTTTGTTTTGTTTTTTAAAGGAAGGAGTCAGTATTGAAAAAATGATTGAATATGTTGAGAGAGAGAGATGATTGATTTAGCATTGTCCTGAAGTATGTAAAATTTAAATCAATATCAATAACTCCAGGTTCTTATTTTCTATAGTTTTTTTTAATAATTAATAATCATTTAAGCAGATTAAAGCCTAATCTAACCTAACTGACCATGTGTGTGGATTCTCCAGCCAGTCTCCCCAGCCCAGTTCTGAGAAGTCAAGAGATGGGGCGGTGCCACACCAAAACTTTTATCCTCCATCCCCACCATGCACATATGTTCCCGTCCATTCACGCAGCTTTCATGCAGAGGAGCCTTGGAGAGTGAATTCTATCTACACAGTAGGTTGGAAGGAATGGAATTATTAGCATAAAAACAACAAAGCAAAGGGGATCCCAACTATTCTAAGATAAGGGGGAAGGAAAGGAATAGGGGATGGAGATGTCAAAATATTTGTATTGGAGAAGAGGAAAGTGAAGGAGCTCAGGCCAAATGATTTCATTTTTCTTTGTAAAGTAAGATACAATGTCAACTGGTGGCATCTAGGGGAACTGCTAAGGAATGGGGTGATAGAGAAAGAGGTGAAGATGTGTAGTATTATAAGGAATATGCTGGAGAATCGACAGGAGATAGATGACAGGACTGATGAGCTACTTTGAGGTACCAATTTAAATTGTATAATATCTATTTATAGTGAGTTCTATTTTTGGTTCTATGACTTTCTACAGAAATGCTTTGAATCCTAGGATTAAAGCAGGTAAATAGGTGACTCAGTATTGGAGATCGGCTCAGCAGCCACAACTGGCATAATAATAAGTCTGGGGCAAGGAAATCTAGGCTATTAGTGAAGGCAGTGTTGAAGTGTACAGGAAATCTAGCATTAGCTCTCCTTTATCTCAAAAAAAGAGAGGTTGAAAGAAAGGAGACCAAGAGTTGGAAAGAATCAAAAAGGAAGAAAAACAAGAGAAATAGACTAGAGAGAGTAAAAGAGAGAGGATAAAGGAGAGAGAAAGGCCAGGGGAAAGATGCTAGTGGGGAGATCAAATAGACCAACATTTCTGTTTCCCCCTTAATTACTCATTTAGGCAATACAAAGAAACCCAATAGAAAAGTATATCAGTCTAATATGAAAATATGTCTTGCATGACTTCACATGTATAATAGGCATCATATTGCTTGTCTTCTCAATGGGTGGGGGAGAGGCTAGAGAGAGGGAAAGAATTTAGAACTGAAACTAAAAACACAAATGTTTTTGAAAATGACATAAAAAGCTCAGAAGCATTATTCAATCTACTTTCTTTTGATAGTCAACATTTTCAAGAAAATACTACACATATTCTTTCTTCTTCTTCCCCCACACTCCCACCAGTAAATGTTAAAAACAAGGTTGTACTTTCTGGCTAGAAAATATTACCTCCTTGAAAGTGATGTTTGTGATCTGATCTAACCATTCAGGAGAGTGATTTAGAATGATGCTTAAAGGACTCTAAAACTATGAATTCCTTTTGACCTATCAATACCATGGTCAGGTCTATATCTTAAAGAAATACAAGACAGAGAGAGAGAGAGAGAGAGAGAGAGAGAGAGAGAGAGAGAGAGAGAGACAGAGACAGAGACAGACAGAGACAGAGACAGAGAGAGACAGAGACAGAGAGACAGACAGAGACAGAGAGAGAGAGACAGACAGACAGAGAGAGAGAGAGAGAGGGAGAGACAGAGAGAGACAGAGAGACAGAGAGAGAGAAAGAGAGAGACAGAGAGACAGAGAGAGAGAAAGAGAGAGACAGAGAGACAGAGAGACAGAGAGAGACAGAGACAGAGAGACAGAGAGACAGAGAGACAGAGACAGAGAGAGAAGGTCCTATTTGTACAAAACTATTTAGAACAGCCCTTTTTGAAGTAGAAAATAATTGGAAATTGAGGAGTTGTATATCAATCTTGGAATGGCTGAACAAATTGTGGTATATGATAGTGATAGAATACTATTGTGCTATAAGAAATAACAAACAAGATGATTTCAGAAAAATCTGGACTTACATGAGCTGATACAAAATGAAATGAGCAGAACCAGAAGAACATTGTACACGCTGACAGCAACATTTCTTGATGAACATCTATGAATGACCTAATTATTCTCAGCAATGCAGTGATCCAGGACAATCCCAGAGTCATGATGAAAAATGTCATCTGCCCTCCAAGATGCTATATTTCATTTTCCTTCTTTTTTTTCATTTGAGATATCTTCCTACAAAGTGACTAATATAGAAAATGTTTTACGTGATTACACATGTAAAATCTATATCAGATTGCTAACTCTTGGGAGGAGGTGGGGCAGGGACAAAGGGAGCGTCAGAAGAAAGGAGAGAATTTGGAACTTAAAATTTTAAAAAAAGAATGTCAAAAATTGTTTTTACATGTAAAGGGGGAAAATAAAATACTATTTAAAAAATAAGATGTTAACATGAGCAAGAGAGTTATCATGGTGTGGTGGGGTACATGGTGGGTTTAGATTCCTCAGTTCCAGCTCTGTGAATCTGTACGAGTCATATACTATCTCTGGCCCTCAGTTTCCTCATCTATAAAATGAGAGGGTTTGGACTAAATGACTTCTGAGGTCCCGCCCAGCTCTAAAGCAATGGTCCTTTAATATGGATATTTTATGTCTAGCCATAGTTCTGAAACACCAGCCTTCTTCCTCTGTTCTTTCTCATTTGCTTTCATCTTTAGCAAGCTTTACACAGCATTGTACTAGAAAGGCAGAGTGTAACCAATTTGGTATCTCTAACCTTGGAGACAAGAATTTATCAATAGAAGTCCAGGTTACTGCCTTGTTTAGTCTGCTCTGTCCTTTGGTATCTCATTGGGTCAGAGGCACACCATGGTCTGCTGATGCAAACCCTTGCTCTCCCATATTGACAAAAAGAATTGTTTCAGACATAGCAAAAGACTCTCCTCTCAATTGGGTTGCTCTAAGAACTATGTTCCCAGGTATATCTCAGACAAGATGTCACTGGCAGCATCACTGACCTCGAGAGATATTGCACACAGAAATGTAACTAAAACACGAAAGAATTTAAGATCCCACCACTACCACCACCACCAGTAACTAATATGTTTTGGTCCTCCTCCCTCAGGAACCCAAAGCTTCATCTCCATTTTTAATCTTACTATTCCCACCCTAATTCTCTGAATTCTTATTCCTTCTCAGAATGCCTGAGAAGAAATTTTTTTTTTTTCAAAAATATCACTAAACATAAAACTTCAATCAAGGGCAACTAGGTAGCACAGTAGATAGTGTTTGGACCTGGAGTCAGGATGACTCATCTCCCTGAATTCAAATTTGACCTCAGACACTAGCTATGAGACCCTGAACACACCACTTTACCCTGTTTGCCTCAGTTCTTCATCTCTAAAATGATCTGAAGAATGTAATGGCACACTCTTCCAGAACCTTTGTAAAGGAAACCCCAGATGGGGTCACAATGAGTCAGACTGGATTGAAAATGACTGAATAACAATAAACTTGAATCAATCAATCAATCAACATTTATTAAGCACCTACTATGTGCCAGACACTGTGTTAACAGGAGATACCTAAAAAGGTAAGACAGTAGCTGCTCTTAGGGAGCTTATGGTTGCAGGGCTGACATGCACCCTATTTGCACTACATGGTCTAATAAGGGAGATAACGTTCAAACAAATAAATATATGCAAAGCAAGAGTATACAGGAGAAATAGAAAATAATTAAAAGATGGAAAGCACTGGAATGAAGAAGGGTTGGAGAAGGCTTCCTGTAGAAGGTGGCATTTTAATTGGGACTTAAAGGAAGCCATTAGTCCTAGTACTTGTTTTCTGTTCCTATTGCCCTTAGGTCAGAGCTTCTTAAACATTTTTTTCCCTTTTTTGTGTGGTGGACCCCTTTGGTAGTCTGGGGAAATCAATAGACAGACCTCTTCTCAGGGTAATGTTTATATTCATAGTTGAAGGAAATGGTAAATTTCAGTTATAGATTAGTAGAAAATTCATAGATATCTCTTGGAGAAGAATCCCAGGATTCATCCTCTAAGATAAAATGCAAATTCCTCTGACACTAAAAGCCCATCACAATCTTTCTCCAGCCTATCTTTCCAGACTGATTGCACATTACCTTCTCCTCTCAGACACTCTACATTCTAGCCAAACTGGTTTATAGGCTGAACATCCCCTATTCCCAGCTCATGGAGTGCCATCTCCCACCTCCATTCCTCTGCAAAGATTGTCCTAAGATACCTGGAATACCCTTCCTTCTCAGGTCCAACTCTTAGAATCTCTAGTGTCCTTCGAGCCTCAGTTCAAAGGCTACCTCCCCCATGAGACCATTCCTGGTTCCCCAAAAAGTCAATGATTCCTTTCTCAAAAAAAAAAATTCTTCATGTTTACATGTGTAACCAGGACTTTTCTACATATGTCCAGATGCCCTAACATGGAGGTGCCCTGCTTTGGAGAGAAGACATCCTTCTTTCCCTTATTATATGAGTAGGAGCAGTCTCCTTTGACAGGCTTCCTGTCCAGAACAAGTTGTATCTTTAAAATGGCTTTGGACTTGGAGATTGGTGGGACTGTGCTAAAATGGGAACTGAGCTCAACTGTGAACCTAATCACCTGTTCCTCCCATTCCATGAGGCGAATGCAAGAAGAGGTTATGCCCCCAGGTGTTGGAGGAAATGCTTGTAAGTTTATTTTTGCTACACCTTTGAAGTGAAGATCCTTTTGTAGAGCTAATACAACTATTAAGTGGTGAAATGAAACTAGGCTACAGAGATCCCCTTACCCTTGGGGTCACACTCTCATTTATGAGGTCTAGAGCCAAGGGCAAAGAGCCTAGCTATCCCCTTTAAGGGCGTCAGAGAACCCTGGCTGAAATGGAACACAGCTGGCTTTCAGGCAATGTGGGCTAGCATGATTCCTATTACATCTGAAATATGTCACCATAAATACATCCTCGCATATGCTCCTTTGGATTCAGTATATGATACTGAAATATAAGTTCCTCGAGGTCAAGACTGGGTTTTTATTTTTGCCTTTGAATCCCAAATGCCCAACACAGTGCTGGCTACATAGGGGATATTTAATATGTAACTTTAATTAAACCAAAAAGGAAGTTTATTAACAATCGATTTCCAAAAGGAGGACTAGAAAGATACTCAAGGTATATTATGGATCAAATAATTGTTTACTTATTAATATGATAGTAGGTCAAGTGAATTGTTTCTTCTGTGGCCATAAACTTTTTTTTGAAATTATTTTTTATTTTGAATATTTTCTCCTAGTTACATATTTCATGTTCTTTCCCTCTCCCTCAATCCTCCCTAAGCCCCCTTAGCTGCCGCACAATTCCGCTGGGTTTTATACGTATCATTGATCAAGACCTAATTCCATATTATTGATATTTTGACGAGAGTTATTGTTTACTGTCTACATCCCCAATAATATCCTCAATAGTCCATGTGTTCAAGCAGTTGTTTTGCTTCAGTGTTTCTCCTCCCACAGTGGCCATAAACTTTTGGTGACCCAGAGACTGTATACAGTCAACAAGCATTTATTAAGCACCTACTATATGCCAGATGCTACTAATAAGACTATCCAAAATTTTCTCATAAGTTTAATAAAACAAACAAAAGGCATTCATTATTCTCCACATGATACATGGTTAAAGGCTATGAACATGCAGTTTTCAAAATAAGAAGTCAAAACTATCAAGAATCACATGAAGAGGGGCAGTTGGGTAGCTCAGTGGAGTGAGAGTCAGGCCTAGAGACAGGAGGTCCTAGGTTCAAATCCAGCCTCAGACACTTCCCAGCTGTGTGACCCTGGGCAAGTCACTTGAGCCCCATTGCCTACCCTTACCACTCTTCCACTTATGAGACAATACACCGAACTACAAGGGTTTAAAAAAAAATCACATGAAGAAATGCTCTAAATCACTACTGATTAGAGAAATGCAAATTTAAATAACTCTATGGTATCACCTTATACCTAGCAGAATAGCTAATAGGACAGAAAAGGAACTTGATAAATACTAGAAGGGATATGGAAGAATAAGGACACTATGTCAATGGAGTTGTGAACTAGTCCAATCATTTTGGAAAACAATTTAGAACTATGCCCAAAGGGTTGTAAAACTGTGCAAACTCTTTAACTCAGTAATATCGCTACTAGGTCTGTATCCCAAAGAGATCAAAACTAGAGGAAAAGGACCTATATATACAAAAATATTTATAGTAGCTCTTTTTGTGGTGGCAAAGAATTGGAAATTAAGGGGATATGTGTCAATTGGGGAATCGATAAACAAGTTGTGGTATGTGGTTGTGATGGAAAACTATCATGCTCTAAGAAATGATGAATAAGATAATTCAGAGAAACCTGGGGAGGTTTATATGAACTTATGCAAAGTGAAGTGAGCAGAACCAGGAGAACACTGTACTCAGAAACTGCAATATTGGAACAATGATCAGCTGTGAATGTCATAGCCAAGACCATCCCAAAGGACCCACACTGAAAAATACTGTCTGCATCCAGAGAAAGAACTGCTGAACTCTGAATGCAGATTGGAGCACACTTTATAAACTTTATTTTTCTCCTTTTTTCTCTGTATTTCCTTTTGTAACATGATTAATATGTTTTACATGACCATGTATATAATCAATATCACATGACTTACCTTCTCAAGGAAAAAAGGAGAGAATTTGGAACTCAGATTTTAAAAAAAGTAAATATTTAAAAAATTTACATGTAATTGAGAAATATTATATGAAATGAATAAAAATGCAGGGAGGGAGCATTTATTAAGCACCTACTAAATGCCAAACACAACTAAGAACCAGAGCTGCAAAGAAAGATACAGTCGCTGCCCTTAAGGAGCTCACATTCTATACTGGTTGGTTCCCTCCATTAAAGACCTTCTCCAAAGCTCAATTATAACCTAAGTCTCTGAAGACTCTACCAATAGGTCATAGGCAGCATGATGGATTGGAAAGAATGCTGGATTTGGAGTTCTAAGTTTTGAGTTCAAAACCTAGCCTTACCTCTTCCTACTGGTGAAGGCAATAGAAACCCCTAAGGCAGAAAGGGGTTTTGATCTTCCCGGTGGATGGAATGACTACGATGATTAAATTACATTACAAAAATGAATTACAACTACATTACAACATTACAGTACAACAATTAATTACAATAAATAATTACAATAATTAAATTAAAACTTAAAAATAATACTGAGGTGGTAGGTACAGCCACAAAAAGTACCTAGGACTTAACCTCATGGGAGGTTTGGGGCCCAAAGGATATTGTTCATTAGGCAGTAATCAAATTAACACTAGTAGATGGCATAGTGGATAGAGTGCTGGGTTTGGAGTCAAGAAGGTCATATTTCAAATCTAGGTTCATTTACTAGCTAGGCAAGTCATTGTCTGCCTCAGTTTCCTCAGTTGCAAAATAGGTTTAACAGTAGCATCTACTTCACAAGAATATCATGAAGATTCAATAAAATTATACTTGTAAAGCATTTAACACAGTGGCTGGCACACAATAGGGACTAAAGAAATATTTATTCCTTTTCTTTCTTCCTTTTCCTCTCTAATCCTGAGGAATTGCTGCTGGGTCCAGGGGGCTAGAACTCTCTACCCATCCCCTCTCTCTAGGGGGTTCCTCTGCTCTGGACCTGGGGCATGCAATCTGGACTAGATTTAGCTTTAGGGGAGCCTAGCCTCTACAAAGCAAGGTAGAGGATAGAGACACTGCCCTTTCTCACATACTTTGGCTTATCACACCCTCACCTTAGCCCCTTGGGGACTCTGTACTTATCACTTGCATTTAGGTTCATGTCTAGGGTTTCTCCAACAAGAGGAATAAAAATGTACTCCAGGTACAATATGAATCAGATATGGGATGGGGATTCATTTCCTACTCACAAATGAAAAGCTAACACTCACAAACGTGCCCACAAGCACACATGAACAGGAGTTTGTGGGAAGGCTGATTAGTCATTTTACATTTCTTCTTTTTCCACATTGTTCAAGGAGAAAGAAGAGGGCAGGGAATAAATATTTCTATAGCACTTGCTAAGTCCCAAGCACTGTGCCAAGGGCTTTCTACAAATATTTCATTTGATCCCATTTTACAGTTGAGGAAATAGAAATAGATAGAAGATAAGTGACTTGCCCAGAATTAGAGGTAGTAAGGGAGGCCAGAAGGGTCTTCTTGACTCTGAGCTCTCTCTATTCATGGTGCTACTAGTTGCCTCTAAAAGAACCCCTGGTAGACATCTGCTGGTAAAATGTCCAGGCATGGGATTCTTGTCAGTGGCCATTCTCTCCAATGCCACCAGCCAGCTGCCATCATTGGGCCCTAGACCTCCGGACCTCTTAAACTCACCTGGTCTCCTCCCAACCTGAGCATCTATATCTTAGGATAAATAATATTCTTTTACCCCACCAAGGAGAAAGTCACAAAAGGAGGAAAAGCATGCAGGGCCCCAAGTATAAGCTTACTCCACTAGTGAACGAGGTGGCAAAATGACAGAGCCATAGAAGAGTTGGCCAATCCTCACCTCCTCAGTGAAAGTCTTCGAATCATTTTTTTTTCTGTTTCTATCTATTTCTTCTTGTTCTTTTAATTTAAAATTTTTTATTTAACTAATTGATTTAGAATATTTTTCCATGGTTCCATGATTAATGTTCTTTCCCTCTTCTCCTCCCACCTCCCCTCCCATAATCAACGAGCAATTCCACTGGGTTTTACATGTGCCATTGATCAAAAGTCTTTGAATCTTACTGGAAGCTCAAAGAAAGAGAACCAGTCCCAAACTCTCTTCTTTCCATCGATGCAGCACTCGGCCTCCCTGTTTCCATCAGAGGATGGAGGCTGAGAATCAGGGCATCACACAGGGATCCCCACATCTTACCTCATTGCCCAGTCCTTAAACTACCCCCAAACAGCAAGCAAATTCCTTTTCTTTTTGTAGCCCAAATATGGAATCACCACGTTTGTGAAGACCTAGAAGTTTCCATGGGAGCTTTAGGTACCGGCAACCTGGGAGGATGCCAAAGGCCACCTGGACTTCCCCTACACTACCATTATTCCCTTCCTTGGCCAGCACCCCAGGGTATAGGTTCCCCTCCATCCCCCATGAAAAAGGTAAGCTCTTTGAGGGCTAGGGGGTCTCCCTTTTGCATTTATATCCTTATCTCTCAACACAGGGCCTGGAAAACAAGAAGGACTTAATGGAAGCCTTTTCACTCATTAACAAAGGCCTGAAGAGTGATGGCTGAAGGAGGATACAGAGACAGAGGGGAGGTAGAAATGAGGTGTGCCTTGAATATTTTCTTTCCTGTTAACACATCTCTATTTTTCTCCCTCCCCTGGTTTCACTGAAATTAAAGGGAACTCCATGGTGCCCCAAGTGCCCTGGGATTCAGGGTCATTCTTCCACCATGACTGGTAGCTAAGAATCCATGGAAGACTTTGAGATGGAGCTTCACTCCTGTGCTCTTGGCATTGGGATTTGATTTTTTTACCTTTTTGCCCAAGGCTTCCTGTGACATTTTGTTCTTTGTCTTCTGGGCTGTGGAAGAAGCCAGGTGCTTCAGAGCCCCAGGCAAATCACACTGTATATACCCCTAAGCACGTTTTAATGGGAGAGGAAAAAGAACCAAAAGGCAGAGCCCTGAAGGAGGAGGGGAAAGGCATAGAAGTTCCCTCTCCAGCCTGAGGGGAAGTGTGGAAAAGGGGAGGGCTTGGCCCTTTGCTTGCAGAGGGGGAAGAGGCTGTCTGTGCATGAGCCTCAGGTATCTTTTAATAAAGGTAATAACTGGCATTCTATGGAGCTTTGAAGTTTGCAGAGTTCTTTATATGTGTTATTTGATCCTCACAATGGGTAGGTAAGGTAGATGCTATTATTATCCCCATTTTTTTCCTAAACTCTCACCTTCCATCTTAGAATCAATACCGTGTATTGATTCCAAGGCAGAAGAACAGTAAGGGCTAGGCAACAGGGGTTAAGTGATTTGCCCAAGGTCATACAACTAGGAAGTGTCTGGGGTCAGATTTGAATCCAGGACCTTCCATCTCTAGGCCTGGCTCTCAATCCATTGAACCTCCCAGCTGGCCCCTATCATTCCCATTTTACAGACGAGGAAACTGAAGTTGAGAGAGGTTAAGATGTTTGCCCAGGATCACACAGTTAATGCCCAATGCAAGAATTGAACTCAGGTCTTTCAGATTCTAGATGGTTGGGACCCCACTTGCTTCAGTTCCTCATTTGTAAAATGAGTTGAAGGAAATGGGAAACCACTCCAGTATCTTTGTCAAGAAAACTCCAAATGGAGTCTAGAAGAGTCAGACACAGCCGGGGTGGGGAAAAAAAAAAAAAAAGACGGAAAAGATCCCACTGGTAGCAGCACTAGAATTTGAATTCAGCCCCTCTGACGGCAAATTCAGTTTGTTTTCCATTTTAACACAACAGGCACTGTAGCTACACTGAGCAATCCCTCCCCCCGCCAACTCCCCATCATCAGAGCAAGGGGACAGCTTTGGACCCCTCTCCAATTCTAAGCTCTCAGGCAGGCTGGTCAGTCTTGGCCAGCAGCTCTGACCTTGGCTTCTTGCCTCTTCTGGAATCAGTTGAAACCTCTAGGCTGTCTGTGTTTTTTGAAGGGAGCTCTGATCCTCTAAGCAATTGTTTTCCAAAGCATTTATGAAAATCCGTTTTCCTCTTCCTCTTCTTTCAGAAGAGCCTTCTTAATGAGCCCCTCTTCCGGCATTAGCAGGAATTGACATAACTGTGAAATTTAAATTGTCAAGCCAATTAAGTTATGCTCTCAGCAAGTTTATACAAATCACTTCTGAGAAGTTACAAACCGATTTTTCTTTTATGAGAACTCCATTGCCTGAGAAACCAACTGCCTTTTACTATACAGATGCACCACCTCTGGTAATGAATTTTAAACGCTGGAAGATGCTTTACAAATCCTTCCCGATTTTCGTATCTGGACTCCCAGACCCGGGACACTCACTACACACATGAAAAAATGAGACACCTCCTGGGATGTTCAGTGCCCTTCGAGAAACCCAGTCCTTCTCCTTGATTCCAGGTCCTCTACAATCCAGGGACATTGGCCATCTGACTGTTGCTCACATAAGACAATCTATCTCCCAACTCCATGGTGTTGGCTGGCTGTCGCCCCTGCCTGGAATGCTCTCTTTACTCATCTCTGGCTCGTGGCATCTCTAGCTTCTGTCAAGTCTTAGCTAAAATCCCACCTTTTCAAGAAGTCTTTTACAATTCCCTGAATGCTAGTGCCTTCCCTCTCTAAGTAGCTCTAATTTATTCTGTATCTAGCTTGTTTGTACATAGCTGTTGGCATTCTGTCTCTGCCATTAGCACGGGAGCTACTGGAAGGTGGTTGGTGCTCAGTTGTTCAGTGATGTCCAACTCTTCCTGCCCCGCAGTGGATCCATGCCACGCCGATATCATCCAATACAGTCAGTCGATCAACATTTATTAAGTGCCTACCATGTGCCAGGCACTGTGCTGAGCACTGGGGAATACAAAAAGAGGTAAAAGACAGTCTTTGCCCTCAAGGAACTTACAATTCCAACGATGGAGGCATCCAGCAAATATGTACAAGCAAGATATACACAGGATAAATAAGAAAGATGAGAGGGAAGGCACCAGGATTAAGAGGAGTTGGAAAACTTTTGTAGGTGATGGCATTAAGTTGGGATGAGATTCCAGACTTGGGGTACAGCCAGAGAAAAATGCCTGGAGCAGAGATGGAATATCTTGTTCAAAGAACAACCAAGAGGCCAGTGTCACCGGATCAAAGAATACATGGCAGGAAGGTATCAGCAGACTGGAAAGGTAGGAAGTGTCTAGGTTTCGAAGGATCTTAAATGCCAGACGATTTTGTATTTGATCCTGGAGGTAATAGGGAGGCTCTGGGCTTTACTAAGTGGGAGAGTATCATGATTGGACCAGAAAAATCACTTTGATGGCTGACTGGAGGACGGGTTGGAGCGAAGGGACTGGAAACAGGCAGACCCACTAGCAGGCTCTTTTAAGAGTCCAGGAACGAAATAAGGAAGACCTACACCAGAGTGGTGGTGATGTCAGAGGAGAGAAGAGGGTGTGTTCAGGAGATGTTGCAAAGGTAATATTGGCAAGCTTTGGCAACAGATAGGATGCGGTTGTTGAAAGAGAGAAGAGATGAAGATGGCACCTAGGTTGTGAGCCTGAGGAACTGGAACAATGGTGCTACCCTCTACAGTAACACAGAAGGTAAGAGATGGGGAGGATTTGGGGGAAAGATAGTGAGTTCAGGAATGGACACGTTGAGTGTACATCTAATGGACATCCAATTTGAGAAAGGCAATTGAAAATGGGAGATTAAAGGTTAGCAGAGAGGGTTGGCCCTCAATACATATCTGTTGGTCAATCGATCAAACCCAATCCAACCACATCCAGAGGGTTGGATTTGTTTAATTTAACCCATTCTTTGAGCTACATTAGAGAAAAAAAATCACAGAATTGCTGAATTTCAGAACTTGAAGGAATTTCAGTGACCTTCTATAATACCACCTTGAAGCTAAAAAATGATTCCCACCATAACATATCCAACAAGTGGTCAGATAGCTGTGGCTTGAGGATCTCAGCATGGTAGGAAAAGTGCTGAATTTAGGGTAAGAGATTGTTGTTTTATTTCAGTCATATCCATTTACTTATGACTCCATTTGGGGTTTTCTTGGCAAAGATATAAGTGATTTGCCATTTCCTTTTCTAGCTCATTTGATAAATGAAGAAACTGAGGTAAACAGGGTTAAATGACTTGCCCAAAGTCACAGAGCCAATAAGTGTCTGAGGAAGGATTTAAACTCAGGTTTTCCTGACTCTGAGCCCAGCACTCTATCCATTGCACCACATAGCTGCTGCTACCCAGCTACAAATTACATCATGGTCAATATGCATTTCCCAACCATGTCATTTTTCCATTGTAGATGGTTAGGGTGAACTCTTTCACTTTATTATGGATTTCACCAAGGAAGTTTTATAGAGCTTCTAAAAGGCTAATCAGGAAATAAAACAACATCTGTAACTAGGAACACTTGGAGGACCTTGCCTTCAATAAGGAATCCATCTTTCATGAACTCTGAATAAAACAGGATTTAAAGATGAAAAGGACCTGACATCACCTAACCCAAATTCCTTCTTTTACAGATGAGGAAAATGAAGTCCACAGTTTAGTGACTTAACTAAGGTCACAAATAAGAAGTAGTAGAGACACAATTTGAAACAAGTTCCTCCCACTCAAAATTCAACACTTATTTTCACTACTCCACACTTTCTCTCTATTGTCTCTGCCATTGAAAACTTTAGGAAAGCTCATACCTCCTTGCTTTATGCCTTGCCTAATTTCACTATATGGTAAATCACTGAAGAGTTATCTTTGTAGTTACAACTGTAATAGAATCTCATATGATTTTGATATCATTGTTTGAGAAAAGTCTTCAAAGTTTAGGTTTTATCTACCAAGTCAAATGCTTTTTTAAATTAAAAAACAACAACAACAACAGAAAAAATGGGGTCTTATATTCTCTATACATCCTCATCAGTTGTGTGAGGGTGGAAATCTGGTGTGGTGAGTTGTAGAAAATCTTCCAAGAAAACCAGCTGAATCTCTGCCTGTGTGTTCAAGGACACTGACCTTGGTCAAAGTGAGCATAGAGTAAGCTCAAAAACACTTTATAGAAATAAAAAGCAGGAGCATGGGTTCTGATGTTTCTCAGCTACTTTTTTTTAAAGTTAGAGCATCATCTATAACCTCTTGGATTATTGTTCTCTTGAAAACTAGACCTCTCTGACCTTTTCAAAATCAATTCCTGAGTGCCCTTAAAATTGTAGTGACTGAAAATCAAGCCATTCCCCAATTGATAAATGGGCAAGGGACATGAATAGGCAATTTTCAGATAAAGAAATCAAAAGTATCAATAAGCACATGAGAAAGTGTTCTAAATCTCTAATAATTAGAGAAATGCAAATCAAAACAACTCTGAGGTATCACCTCACACCTAGCAGAGTGGCTAAAATGAAAGAAGGGGAGAGTAATGAATGCTGGAGGGGATGTGGCAAAATTGGGACATTAATGTATTGCTGGTGGAGTTGTGAACTGATCCAACCATTCTGGATGGCAATTTGGAACTATGCTCAAAGGGCTATAAAAGAATTCCTGCCCTTTGATCCAGCCATACCATTGTTGGGTTTGTATCCCAAAGAGATCATAGATAAACAGACTTGTACGAAAATATTTATAGCCGTACTTTTTGAGGTGGCAAAAAACTGGAAAATGAGGGTATGCCCTTCAATTGGGGAATGGCTGAACAAACTGTGGTATATGCTGGTGATGGAATACTATTGTGCTCAAAGGAATAATAAACTGGAGGAATTCCATGTGAATTGGAAAGACCTCCAGGAATTGATGCAGAGTCAAAAGAGCAGAGCCAGAAGAACATTGTACACAGAGAAGAACATTGTACACTGTGGTAAAATAGAATGTAATGGACTTCTGTACTAGCAGCAATGCAGTGACCCAGGACAATTCTGAGGGACTTATGGAAAAGAATGCTACCCACATTCAGAGGAAGAACTACAGAAACACAGAAGAAAAGCAACTGCTTGAACACGTGGTTGATGTGGACATGATTGGGGATGTAGACTCGAAACTACCACATCAATGCAACTATCAACAATTTGGAAATAAGTCTTGATCAATGACACATGATAAAACCAGTGGAAATGCGCAGTGGCTTTGGGGGGGAGGTTGGGGAGGGGTGAAGGGGAAAGTAAGAGCATGAACATTGTAACCATGTTAACTTTTCTAAAAAATAAATATTAAAATAAAATAAGATAAAATAAAATTGTAGTGACTGAAAGATATTTTTCTGGTGTTATTTTCTCACTCTTCAAGGTCCTTCAAGCTCTGAAATTCTATTTGGCTCTAGTTTAGCTCAGAGAATAGGTTAAATGTAACAAACTCAACCCACTGGGTATGACTGGACTGGGATCAATTGATTGACAATAGACATTGATTAAGTGCCTGCTATGTGTCTCTCTGCTAACCTTCAATCTCCTATTTCCAACCTCCTTTCAGACATCTCAAACAGAATGTCCAATAGGCAGAAACTCAACATGTCTAAAACTGAACTCATGGCTAGTTCTTCACATCACATACTGAGGCGGTAGTGTCCAAAGGCGATGGTTCCACTATTATCCCTAGTTTTTAAAAAATCATTATTAAAAACACCGCCAGACCTGATCCATTTTGTGTCTATTTACACTTCTCCTTCCAGATTAATTTACAACTTTAATTCCTTTAAAAAAAAATACCTTTAACTTCTCTCTTAGAATCAACATTATATATTGGTTTTAAGGCAGAAGAACAGTTAAGGACTAGGCAATTGAGGTTAAGGTACTTGCCCAGAATCACACACCTAGGAAGTATCTGATGTCAGATTTGAACCCAGGACCTCTTATCTCCAGGTCTGGATCTCTATGAACTGAGCCACCTAGCTGCCCCAAATTAATTCACAACTAAAGATATGTCATTAGTCTGATCTCTATGTCGACTTTGTTTTAGGGTCACTATATTCTCACTTTCCTTTTGGCTGGACTACTTCTGGTTTTACGTCCTTCTCTTCCTTAATGACTGTATGTGCTTATACACTGTCATTGTCTTGACTACCATGTTTCTTTACTAGACAAATAGATCAAGTCATCTCTGGCTAAGGTGATTTAGGGATGCTTTTACCCACCTCATTGTGGTGACTATTTTGCATTTTACTATCAACTTCTTTTTAAAAAAATGTTTTTTTAAGTATTTTTTAAAATTTCAGCCTGTTTAAATAGGTTGGGTTGGAGTGCCTATAACTGTATACAATATATTTTTTTATTTTCTTTTTTGTTGCAAACTTAATAATTACTAGGAAACAAGCATTTCAATAAATAAAGAACAAAAGGCTTGTATAAGAAACTGTAAATGCCTTTTACAGTTGATTTTTAAAGAAATAAATGTATTCATAATTTAACAAGCTAGTAATAAAACTGTTCTGTTTGTGTCTTGTGCACTTTTTTCTGTGAATTAAAAAATGTTTTATTGATATTTTTTACATACTCTCAGAAGAACATTGCCCCTCCCCACCCCAACAAATATATATAGTTTCTAGAAAAACAAATCAATACACTAGCCATGTCTGAGTTTGTGCCTCATTCTGTATGTTTATTATATATATATTACATAATATATAATATATTAATAAATATTATATAATATATATTATATTTATTATATATATTACCTTTCTGTCAAGAGATAGGAGATATAATTGGAGAATAACTGAAAAAATCGTGCTATCTGAATATAAAAAATTTATTATTGCACCAAAATAAATGACAAATTGATGGGTGCAGAGCAACATGAGAAGACTGGTACAAACTGAGGCAAAATGAACTGATGAGAACTAAGAGAACAATACAAAAATAGGAAGGAAAATAACTTGGGAAACAAACACTGACTTTCTATCATGATGCATAGACAGCCAAGACTTAGAGTCAGAGGAGGCAGCTAGGTGGCTCAGTAGATGGAGAGCCAGGTCTAGAGACAGGAGGTCCTGGGTTCAAATGTGACCTCAGACACTTCCCAGCTGTGTGACCCTGGGCAAGTCACTTAACCCCCATTGCCTAGCCCTTACCACTGATCTGCCTTGGAGCCAATATACAGTATTGACCCTGTGATGGAAAGTAAGGGTTTAAAAAAAATTAGAATCAGAGGTCCTGGGTTCTGGCAATAGTTATTTTACTATATATTATTATGTAATTATAATTACATTATATTAATAGTTACCATATGGCTCGATTTGAGTTACTTAACCATTTTGAGACTCAGTTTTCTCATCCTTAAAATGGGGATAACAATAGTTATTCTACTTCACTGGCCTAATTTAAGGAAAGTGATTTATGAGTTATTATTCTCCTCTACTAAGATATGACCAATTTCACTTCTTTATGACACCACTGAGTTCCTTACTATTTTTCTCTTTGCTTTTCCTTTTTTTTAAGTCCTCGCCTTCTAGATTTAAACCCAGAACCACTTGTCTCCAGGACTGACTCTCAATCCACTGAGCCACCCAGCTGCCTCTTTACTCCTGAAAAAAAAGTACTCATGGCCTGTAAGTATGAAGTTTCTGACCGGCCTTTGTCCTCTTTCATTTATTAAACCAGACCCTAATTTTGCACTGAAGTCGCTGGGTATCTAGAGATAATATTGACTTCATTTCAACGTTCTTATCCAGTTTTTCATCAAATTTCTTTACTTTTTCTTCTTTTGCGATGGCTGTTGGGCAGCAGTCATTTTCATGAAGGTTTGCTTTTTTGCCTACAGTCATCTCATGACGACAAGGATCTGCCCAGGGTCATCCCAGCTGACTTTCTGACTGTTGTCTTCCTAAGCATCTTCTCCCTCCCGAACGGTGCTCAGACAACGGCTTGGGAACCCCTTCGTCCATGTGGGGAAGGACTGCTCTCTGAAATCCCTGCCCGCTCGGGGCTTCTGTGGCATTCCTCTGCAGGTCCTCTTCCCCCTGCCCTTCTCAGCCTGTCCTGGCATCACACACACACACACACACACACACACACACACACACACACACACACACGAGCATCCCAGACTCGGGAGACAAGCGGAGCGGTCCTTTAGTTCCATTGTGTAGGGGGCAGCATTTGTCTCAGGGCTCCCCACTAGAGTCATCTCTAGGATACAGCGAATCAGGGCAATCATCCCAGGCCCCATACTTTGGGGGCTCCACAGCAGCTGCCAGAGGAGGAGAAGGTGGCAGCAAGCAGCTGGCAACTGAAATACAATTTAGTGTCAACATGTAAAATACAATTAGCATCACCCCCTCCTCCCCCTGCAACTCCCTCTGGCTGCTTATTGCTCATTTGTGACACCTTCCCCTGTTTGCTCCTACTTCCTGACTGCTGTTACTGATGTGTATGCCGTGAGTCCTGTTCACCAAGATGCCTTCCGTGTGTCCTTGAACCCGTTTGCAAAGATATTAAAAAGAGCGAAGGGGAGTGGGGGGAAGAAATGACCCCCATGTTAGGGAATATTAATAGCCCCTACCTCATGGGGTTGTTGCAAGAATCCATTGCTTACATATGATTTAAAATATATTATATTCTAAATATTAAAATATTATTTTTATTTAAAATTATATTTAAAACATATTTAAAATAGGTAAATATGGGAATATTTAAAATTTAACTTATCATTACTCTCATTATTATGTGTTTTGTATGTATACCAAGTATTTACCTCTCTCTATAAATATTTCTATTATATGTATAATATAAATATTATATATGTATATTATATATTTACCTCTCTACATAAATAGTTATATTTGTATTATGTGCATAATATAAATATTGTCTATGTACATTATATATTTACCTCTATATAAATATTTATATAATGTGCATAATATAAATATTGTCTATGTACATTATATATTTACCTCTATATAAATATTTATATGATGTGCATAATATAAATATTATCTATATATATTATACATTTACCTCTCTATATAAACATATTTATATTATGTGAATAATATAAATATTATATATGTATATTATATATTTACCTCTCTATATAAATGGTTATATTTGTATTATGTGCATAATATAAATATT
>NC_058132.1:309639798-309649902 GCF_016433145.1 Gracilinanus agilis | reverse complement strand
CTCTCTCTCTCTCTCTCTCTCTCTCTCTCTCTCTCTCTCTCTCTCTCTCTCTCTCTCTCCCACTGTCTCTCCTTCTCTAAACCTGTCTCTGTCTTTCTCTCATTCTCCTCCCTTCCCCACAACTATCCAGAAATGTGACTGAGGAAGAGGTTTGTTTCTCAGTTTGTCTCCCTTGCTTTCTCTGCAGTCTCCAACTAATCTCCATATCTTTATTTCTTTGGAGTTTGTTCATTATAATAATAACTCTCACTGACATACTTTATTGCAAAGGGCTTTATACGTGTTATTTTATTTTATCTCACAACAACTCTATGATTTGGGTGCTGTTATTATCCCATTTTTCAAATGAAGAAACTGAGAATGAAAGGAGATAAACACCAACAATCATATCAAATGTTCATAAAGCCCTTTTAAGATTTGCAAAGCACTTCACACATGTTATCATATTTGATCCTTACAACTCTGTGAGGCAGGTTCTATTATTATCCTTAACTCTACACATGAGGGGCCTGAAGATGAGAGAGCCCTAGTGATTTTGTTCAGGATTAAACAGCTGGAAAATGTCTAAATCAGGATTTGAACTCAGGTCTTCCTGACTCCAGTTCCAATACTCTTCCATTCATGAATTAGTAGTTCCGAGTAAGCAGTCTTTTATGGTTCCAAATAAAAACCTTTTACCATAGTGGGCAACTAAGGTTTTATCCAACAGTGCCAAAATTTAGAAGTTGCTGACAACAAGTAGAAAAAACTGAACTTAGCAGCTACTTAAGAAAGAATTGTTGGTTAAAGTAGGAAACTACAATAAAAAGTGGCATTCCCTCTGTTGGATTTCAAAGGAGCCAACTCACCTAAAAATTGGTTCAGAACTTTAAAATTCATTTAATTAATTTAATAAATTACAATTTAATAAATGATTAAATAATGTAATAAATTAATTTTAAATTAAAATAATCTTTAAAATAAAAATCAGTGTTTAAAAATCAATTGAACAGTGACATTTAATTAAGAAAAATACAAGGCAGCTAGGTGTCTCAGTGGATAGAGAGTCAATCCTAGAGACAAAGAGGTCCTAGGTTCAAATCTGACCTCAAATATTTCCTAGCTGTATGATCCTGGGCAAGTCACTTAACCCCCATTACCTAGTCTTTACTATTCTTCTGCCATAGAACCAATATTTAGTATTGATTCTAAAACAAAAGTTAAGGGTTTTTTATGCAGTATCTTTGTGGAATTATAGATATTGAGTTAAAAATTAAATTAATATTACTTCTACTATTTATGCCTACATACCTCTCCCTTCGCTCCTTTTTCCTCTCCCTGCCAACACATATGCACACACAAGAAAAATCTTCATTGAGCTCAAAGACTATCGGTTTCTCTGTAACTCACTATTTTTTTAACTCAATAAAAGTGATTTTAAAGTCATGACTTGTTTTTAAGCCTTGAACAGGATTTTTCTATACCAGATACAAATCCTGCTTATTAATTTACAGCTATACCTGCAAATAAACCTGACAATGTTTTTGTTGGATATCCCAAAGATCTGCTATTTGTCCAAAAACTTCCTGTCTGCAAATGGGTACTTTCCCATATATGTGCCATAATATATACAACCACTGAAAAACTTACAAGAGAGTTCCAGACACCTCCACAGTGACTCATTGAGGCATCGTGAAAGTCCTTTACAAAGAACAAAAACCACAATTCTGCTAGGAGAAAAATCCACAGGTTTCAAGTAGCTCAGTTTCATACTAGTGCTCTTTGCTTGAAAGCAGTTCACACAGTGAACTCCATATGGGACAAACCTAGAGAGACAGTCAAAGAACTTTCTAGAGATCTGATGGACATGCTCAATCCCTTAATACTCCAGTCTTCTCACCTGCCAAAGGAGAAGACTTGGGCCTTGGGAAGGGCATGGATGTACAAGGATATGGAGGCTGGAAGCTCCTCACTTGTGGGTTTGGTCTGTCTCTGGTTAGGTTAGCAAATAAGAGAACTGGGTAGAGAGATGCCAAGGACAGAGAGCCAGTTGGGCCAGTCACTCTTCTATCTGTACAGAATTGATCCCTAAACTTGGCTAGCTATCAATCAATTATTCAATCAATCAACAAACATTCATGAAATGCTTATATGTGCCAGGCACTGTATGAGTAGTCCCTGGATGTATACATGCATTTAAAAAAAAAATCCTTGCTCAAAGTCCTTAATGCATAGGTCCCAAGGGTGACAGATAAGGTAGTGTCCATGGCCTGATCCAACCTGCCCCCCCCCCCCAGAACTCAAGCAAAAGCATCTTCCTCCTACACAATGGGTAATGTGTTCTTAAGTGGGCAGGAAGTGAAGGAAATGAGTAAGATTGCCTGGGGGCATGAAATGGATCTGGATTCAGAACATTTTTTATCTAACCAATAAAAGGGGGTGGGTAGGGTTATTTCCTTAGGACACCATCTCAACTAAGATGCTTCAGCTTCCCTGGAGGTTTAGGTAAGGTCTTTAAGTTACCCTGAGCTGCTTTAGGGGCAGCTAGGTGGTGCAATGGATAGAGAGCTGGGCTAGGAGTCAGGAAAACTCATCTTCCCAAGTTCAAATCCAGCTTCAGACTCTTATTAGCTATGTGACCCTAAACAAGTCACTTAATCTTGTTTGCCTTGGTTTCCTCGTCTACAAAATGAGAAGGAAATGACAAACCACTCAAGTATCTTTGCCAAGAAAATCCCAAATGGGGCCACGAAGAGTTGGACAGAACTGAAAACTTAATAATAATAATCTTAATAATAACAATAAAAACTTAATAATAATAATAAACAGTCTGAACAACTTAATAATCTAAAGAGGTTTTGCAAACAGTATGAGCAGGAAATCATACACAGGAACTCCATTAGTTATAATATGAGGCAAGTGAGCTGAGGGTCTACAATTTAGTCTTCCTGTGAGCCAGTTACTTTTGCTCAGAAGCATAGGTCTAGAACTTGAGGAGCTCTCAGGGGCCAATTACTTCAACATCCTCATTTTACAGTTGAGGAAAGAAGCCTGGAAAAATTAAGTGACTGACCCAATTCTGGCAGAACCAGTATTTGAACCCAGGTTCTCTGACCCCAGAGCCTTTTATGTCCAAAACTGACCTTAAGTATCTTACTGACCCCTTTTAAAAAATCCTTTGCTCCTTTCCAAGCATCCCTATTTCTGCAAGATATCCTTCCAGTCTACCAAATTCACAAAGTCCTAATAGTTCATAATAGCATTATCCTAGTTCCCCCCTTCTCTCTCACTCCCCATATTTAATCGGTTTGCTCATCTGAATGTCTCTCCCTTTACATCCCTTGCATCTGATATCTCTCCATTCACAAAGCTACCACCTACATTTGTGTATAAATATACACAAATATGAAAATACTTGTGTACATATACATACATTTATGTATAGACATACAGATATACATATTCTTGAGGGAAAGTCTGGAAACAATATTAGATTCCAAAGGAAACCTCATGCCTGATTGAGATGGGGAAGTTTTTCAGCCTCTCACCTTCTCCCAGCTCACCTCAAAAATCACACCAGAAGGGCAGCCTCTAATTCTGCTACCTCCTTTAGGGAGACCCTTTGTTCACTAGAAAACATTAAGATAATTGGTTATCTGGTTATCTGACTAATTTTTTTTTCATCTGCGCCAAGAACAGTTGACAAGATAGGATGCCAGGGGTGAAGGAATAGTAGTTGTGACAGTAGCAGTAGAACTAAAGATAGTATTGTTCAAATTTGGTCTCAGATGCTTCCTAGCTGGGTGATCATGGGCAATCACCTCCTCTTGCCTAGCCCTGATGGCTCTTTTGCTTTGGAACCAATGCACCGTATGGATTCTAAGACTAAAGGGAAGGGTTTAAAAAGAAAAAATGGCATTGCAATCCAGTCTTCCAAGCAATCAAGCCCAGAGAGGGGGTGGTATCTACCTTTTCTCCATTGGAGGAAGCCAAATCCTGGGATAAGAGTGTTACAGTGGCACATTTCTTGGAATGGTAGATAGCCCTCAAGTGGTTTGGGTCACACAATGATGGCTTGAACTAGGATAGAAAAGTGAGGTGAAGTGTACTGGCTGCACTTGCCATGGGTAGAAAGCATTTTACCCCACACCCTTCAGTGTGGCCCCCCTGGGCAAGTTCTAACTCTGGAGGTCTTTGGCTGTCTAGCTAAGGAGTTGTGATTTTATTTAGTAAAGCTGTCTATCATAAAAAATCAAAATCTTCAACATTACAACCCAGTGCATACTGTGCCTCTGCTGGAATCAGGAGTGGTGTTTGCAAAACTTCTTAACGGCTTGACTTCAGCACATATCAGCACTTAAACTTCTCCCCAGTGGGGTAAACTGCATGATAAGCAATGCAGGAAGTTCAACAACCTCATAGCACCTGCACGTCACTATCCAACTTTGCCAGAATAAACAGAGCCCAATGCTGGGCTGGAAGAATGCATCCAAGAGCAAATGTTTCCCTGTGCCAGAGAAGGATTTGTGTTTTCTTACAGAAATGTGTGTATTTGGGGGTGGGGGTTGGGGGGTTGGGGCGGATGGCACGGCGGCCAATCCTGCTACTTGGCGGGGGCACTTTCCCCGTGGGAGTCTGACATCAGCACTTACTAATATTTGGGTCTGAAAAAGGCTGGGTTTCTCCTTAGCGTGAACAGGATTTTTGGTGCATTAGTCGGAACATGAGCAATGAAGATCTCAAAGACTGATAATGGTGAGTTATTGGTATGGCATTTTAAAGTTTCAAAATGCCTTCAGTGTACTCTGGGTTGAGCCTCCCAGGAGCTCTGGCAGGTAAACAGGTCAGATATTATTAGACCCTGATTTCGACAGTTCTTGGCCCTGGCCCGTTGCACATTTTTGTCAATGGCTTTGACAGTTAAAGGGGCAGATTAGCACTTTTGTCCAATTTGCATATGACAAAGCTGGGAAAAATAACTGACTTGCTGAATGACAGGGTTCAAAGAGAGTTTGACAGGCTAGAACCCTGAGCCAAAATGAATAAGATTAAATTGAAGAGGAATAAATACAAAGTCTTAGACAAGGGTTCAAAAAATCAATCTCACCAATACAAGATTGGAGAGATGAGCAGAGCAAGATGGTATAATCTAAATGATCTAAAGAGTCTAACACAGAAGACAACTAGGAGGCTCTGGATTGAGAGCCAGGAGTAGAGACAAGAGGTGCTGGGTTTAAATCTGGTCTTAGACTCTTCCTAGCTGTGTGATCCTGAGCAAGCTATTTCACCTCCATTGTCTACCCTTACCAATCTTCTACCTTGGAACCAATGCACAGTATTGTTTCAAGATAGAAGGTAAGGGCTTAAAAAAAAAAAGACTAGTGAACTTTAAGCTGAGGAGGAGTTAGTAGTTCAAGAAATATTACCAAAGTCTAATTAACAAAATTTCAAGAATGATTAAATGGGGGAAACTGAATGAGAGTGAAACACTGAGTGAGGATGACTCTGAGATGGTTCACCTGGGTAACTAGAATGGCATTGCCCTCAAAAGAAATAGGAAAGTTGGAAGGAAGGATAAGTTTAAGGGGAAAGATGAAAAAAATCTATTTTGGATATATTGATTTTGCAGTGCCTGTGGATGTCTAGTTAGCAGGAAAGATGCAGTGTTGGAGCTCGGGAGAGAGAGAAACATGTAGATTTTGAGAGTAACCTGCATAGAGCTAGCTGGTCACTGAATCCAGGGAACTGATGAGATCACTAGAAGAAAGAAGATAGGGTCCAGTTCAGAGCCCTGAGGTACTTCCATGGATGTGCTAGAACCAACCCCAACAACTCAAAGGAGCTGACTAATTTTAAAATCTTTAGTGCAAGCATTTCCAACTCAGAAATAGGCAAATATTACAAATGAGGACTTGATTTATCATTTTTTATTGTCTAGGCATAAGACAGTGATGGAGAAAACATTAATGTAGATTGTAATTAGAATTTTGCTCCCCAGGATTCACTCTCCCAGCATCCCATTTACATATCTATGTAATGTACTAATGTAGGGAAGATATAAGTTTTGTATAGCTCCACCCTCGATCTCTTCTTCCCCAAAACTTGGCTGGGGAGGCTGAGGGGAGAGCTTGGAAGGAAAAGTTTACTCACGTGGCTTTACTCAGGTTTTTATTTTTCTTTTACTTCTACTTCAGGTGATTATTAATAAACTTTATAAAATATAATACTCGGAGTTACTGGATATTAATTTAAATTTTACATGATTGCACTTAAAAGTGCATTGGGCATACATTTTTCCCCCAGAGGGTTGGTTGTTAAATATTTCAGATTACAACTAATTTCATGTATATTTTATAGGAGGTAGAGTCAAAGATATTGAGAAAGATTGGGCAGATAGGCAGAAATAGGTTTTCAATTTGCATGGGTTGGTTTTGAGATGAAAGTAGGTCATTTAAGAGGAAACCTTCAAGGGTGCAGTCAGGTGGCTCAGTGTATTGAGAGTCAGGCCTAGAAATGGGAGGTCCTGGGTTCAAATGTGATCTCAGACACTTCCTAGCTGTATGACCCTGGGCACTTAATTCCCATTGCCTAGCCCTTACCACTCTTCTGCCTTAGAACAGTAGTGATTATAAGACAGAAGGTAAGGATTTAAAAAAAAAGAGTAATTGAAGATGAAGGTCTTGGGATGTCCTTCAGGAGATGGCCCAAGGGTCTGGTCCAAGACATTCCCATGCAGATCAAATCAAATTAAAATGTATTTGGGAAATATTTAACAAAATAAATAAAAATCAGATAAAACAGAGATATTATTACATTTAATTTTTTAAAAAACTTACTTCTGTCTTCATATCAGTTCTAAAATAGCAAAGGGCTAGCAAACAGGGTTAAATGACTTACCCAGGGTCACATAGTTAGGAAATATCCAAAACTAGATTTGAACCCAGGTCCTCCCAACTCCAGGTTTGGCTCTCTATCCACTGTGCTACCTAGCTGCCCCAATTACATTTTAAAATTAAGCCAATATGCAACCAGCAAAGATCTTTATGTGTGGGTTGGTGATGCCATTTCTATTTGTTTGACACTACTATCTTCCAATCATCTAAAATTCAACATATCTAAAACATAATTCATTATCTTTTCCCTAAAATTCTACCCTCTTCCAAACTTACATAATTTTTTAAAGGTAACACCATTCTTCAAGTTGCCCAGGAACACAACTCCAGAGTCATCTTCAACTCTTTACTCTCATTCACCTTTTATATATAACCATTTGCAAACACTCTTTGACTCTACTTCCATGATACACCTAATCTCCATGCCCTTTCTCTCCATTCCCACAGCTATCACTCTGGTTCAGTTCCTCAGAGTTTGTTGGAGAGAGTGCTGGACCAAAGGTCAGGAAATCTCATTCGAAACCCATCTCACTTTTTAGTGGTGTGGTTCTGAGCAAGTCATTTAACCTTTCCTGGCCTTGCAAAATGAAGAACTTGACCTTAAAGGTCCAACCCTAAATCGATAATCCTATGAATTATTGAATTAATTGAAATATGAATTAATTATATGAATTATTGCAATAATCTATTTGGTCTCCCCATCCCAAGTCTCTCTCTTTTCCACACATCAGCCAAATGGGTATTTCTAAAGCATGAGGTTTACTAGGTCTGAATCCCAAAGAGATAAAAAAAAAAAAGGGAGGGGGGAGAGAACTCATTTGTATAAAAATATTTATAGCTGCACTTTCTGAGGTGGCAAAGAATTGGAAACTAAAGGGATGTCCCTCAATTGGGGAACTGCTGAAGAAACTGTGGTATATAATGGTGATGGCATACTATTGTGCTGTAAGGAATGATGAACAGGATGATTTCAGAAGGAACTGGAAAGACCTAAGTGAACTGATGCAGAGTGAAGTAAGCAGAATCAGAACATTATACACAGTAACTGAAACATTGTGGGATGCTTTTGCTACTAATAACAATACAATGATGCAGGACAATGCTGGGGACTTATGAAAAAGAATGCTATCCACTTCCAGAGAAAGAACTGTTGGAGTAGGAATGTAGATTAAAAACATGATTTTTCACTTGTTTATTTGGGTATACGACTTGGGGTTTTGACTTTATAAGATTATTCACTTGCAAAAATGAATAATCTAAAAATGTTTTACATGATAATACATGTATAACCCAGATTGAATTGCTTGTTAGCTCCGAGAGAGAGGAGGGAAGAAGGGAAAGAGACAATATGGATCATATAAATTTGTTATTTAAAAGATTTTTTTAAAAATAAAGCACGAGTTGATGGGTTTTTTTTTTCCTTTCTAAAACCCTTAACCTCTGTCTTAAGACAGAAAAGTGGTAAAGGCTAAAAAACAGGGGTTAAATGACTTGCTCAGGGTTGCCCAGTTAGGAAGTGTCTGAGGTCAAATCTGAACCCAGGACCTCCTGCCTCTAGGCATGACTTTCAGTCCACTGAGCCACCTAGCTGTCTCCCATTGACTTTTTTCACTAATATGCTCAAGAAGCTCTGGAATCTCTCTTTTGTCTCTACAATAAAAACTCCTCTGGCTTTTAAAGCCCTTCATAATTTGGTTCGAGTCCGCTTTTCCTGGCTTACTGAATACTATTCATCTTCATACTCTATATTTTAACCAAACTGGATAATTTGCTCTTTTCCAAATGTGACATTTCCTCACCCATCTCCTTGCTTTTTCAAAAATTGTCCCTTAAGTCTGAAGTGTCCTCGCTCCCCATCTCTGCCTCATTGAATCCTTGACTTCTTTCAAGGTTCCGCCAGAGTGCTACCCTCCTATAAGAAGCCTACCATGGTGCCTAGGTGTTAGTATTTTTCTCCCACAAAAAGTATTTTATGTATGCAACTTTCTGCGTTTACTTGTTTCTCCAAATAGAATGTTAGCTTCTTCTTCTTCTTCTTCTTCTTCTTTTTTTTTTTAAACCCTTAATTTCTGTCTTGGAGTCAATACTGTGTATTGGTTCCAAGGCAGAAGATTGGTAAGGGTAGGCAATGGGGGTTAAGTGACTTGCCCAGAATCACACAGTTGGGAAGTGTCTGAGGCCAGATTTGAACCTAGGACCTCCTGTCTCTAGGCCTGGCTCTCAATCCACTGAGCTACCCAGCTGCCCCTGAATGTTAGCTTCTTGAGGACAGGAAGTATTTTTTTTTTTGTCTTCATATCCCAGTAACTAGCAGAGTGTGTGGAACATAGTGAACACTTACTCTTTCTTCTTATTTCTTCTTATCCTTGTTATTAGAGGTGAGAACTGAAAATAGAGAGTTGAGAGCCTTCTGCATAAGTATGATATCTGAAGTCATGGGAGTTGAGATTACCTAGGAAGAAAGATTGAAGAGAGAAGACAATCAAACTCTCTGTTCTCTTAGTTCAGAACCTTGAGAAACATCAGTATTAAAAGGGGTTGGGAAGAGGAAGATGGTCCATTACATTCCTGGCTCTCTTCCTGACTCCTTCTAGGCTTTTAAAACCATGAGCCCCTCTACTGCTGGCTCATCCTGGAACTTCCTTTATCATTTTAGACCTCCTCTCCATGAACAACCTCCCACCCTTGTGGCCAGCTCACACTGGTACATTCCTCTGCAAGGTCTCCTACCTTTTCCCTTTGGTGAGTTCTAACAGGAGCCTCTATTTTGAGGAGAGGTCCAAGATGACTTAACTTCATTCCTATCCTGGTCCTGTTCTTGACTTTCTCTTAATTTCAAAACCAGCTCCTTCATCTCTTCCCTAACTTCTCAGCCCTCTTTTGTGTGTATCAGAATGTAAACCCCTTGAGAGTAGAGACTGTGTTTCTTTTCACTTCAGTTTGTATCCTCAGGACTCAACACAGGGCCTAGTATGTAGCTATGACTTTATAAGTATTTCCTTGCTCCATTCCTTCCTTCCTTCTTCCTTTCCTTCCTTCCTTCCTTTCTTCCTTCCTTCCTTCTTTTCTTCCTTTCTTCCTTCCTTCTTTTCTTCCTTCCTTCCTTCCTTCCTTCCTTATTTTCTTCCTTCCTTCCTTCCTTCTTTTCCTCCTTCCTTCCTTCTTTTCTTCCTTCCTTCCTTCCCTCCTTCTTTTCTTCCTTCCTTCCTTCTTTTCTTCCTTCCTTCCTTCC
>NC_058132.1:309620380-309634906 GCF_016433145.1 Gracilinanus agilis | reverse complement strand
CCTTTCCTCTTTCTTTCTTTCCTTCCTTCCTTCCTTCCTTCCTTCCTTCCTTCCTTCCTTCCTTCCTTCCTTCCTTTCTCCCTCCCTCCCTTTCTCCCTCCCTCCCTCCCTTGTTTTCCTAAGAACTCCCCAAATTAATGAAATCACAGGACTGGTTAAAAATAAAATATTTGATTTTCAAAAATATTCACTGGAGCACTGAGATCTATGAACTTAAATATATATATATATAAATATACATATATATAATATACATATATACTATTTTATTTCAATAATTGGTTTCCTCTGTAATTCTATATATTTTATTTTATGCATTTAAAAACATCTGAGAAGGTCTAGAGGCTTCACCAGATCTTACCCAAGGGGTCCATGGGATTAAAAAAAGGTTAAGAACTCCTAGACTAGAGGTTTCCTTTAAGCAGGAAACCTTTAAAAGTTCAAGTACAAGTTCAACTTATACAAAATCCACTTTATACATAACATTTTCTGAGAGACACAGTAGAAGACCTTGTTCAACTCATAGATTACTAGTTTTACATTCTTAGAAGTCATGCAGTCATAGAGCCTAGAGCTGAAAGGAGCCTCAGAAACTATCTAGTCTAACCTCTCATTTTGCAGATGAAGAAAATGAGGCCCAGTGAGGTTAAGTTACTTGCCTAAAGTCATACAGGTGATAAGTAGCATATCCAGGATTCAAAGCCACGTCCTCAGACTCCAGGTGTGGTACGATTTCTCCTTATTCCTGGGCCCCTCCTACCTAAGAAGGCACATCAAATCCTGATGATTTGACATTCTAACTGGATCCCATTCAGAGCTGGAGCTCAAGATTAAATAATTCATCAAACTGGGTGAAGAGAAAGAAAGGGATTATTTGATTTAGTCACTTGGCACTAACCAGACTTGGCTCTGGATAATTTTTGGCTATTTCTGAAGCCTAAATTCACCCCTGGAGGATAATGTGCCACCACTGAGGTCATTCAAAAGAATGTGCCACAGGTAGAATCTGAAACACTCAGAAAAAAATGATTAATTAGGAAGCTCTTTGCTCTTGGCACTAGACTGGATACCATATGGACTGAGTCAAACTGATTGCCCTCTAGAAGCTTGCCATCTCAAACTCTCTCCTTTGGATGTGGCACATTTGCATGGGAAAAAATTCACTGAGCTCTGCAGGTACTTCCAAATCCAGTGCATAAAAGTAAATAACCAGCTCTCTCTTTGAATTCCTCTGCTTTTATGCAGAAAGTATCACGTTAGCCCAACCTAAGACCTGTTTCACTAAAGCAGTCAAATGGAATAGACATGAAAACAATGGAGGAGACAGCTTGGTATGGTGTCAGGAGCCCTGGGCCTGGAGCCAGTTAAGTGTTTGAGGACTAACTCCTATATTTACTAGCTAAATGACTATAGATGAATAATTTAATTTTCCTGAGCTTTGGCCTCATCAACTATAAAAACATAAGCATTATACCTGTCCATGTTTGCTAAATATGCAGGTTGTTGTAAAGAAAATACTTTATAAACCAAAAGCACCATGTAAAAATGAGTTCTTTTTATAAAGAATAAGAATTAAATTAATAAAAGCTGTTAGCCCTAAAAAAAGTCAGTAGAAAAAGAGAGTCTAGCCCCAATTTTCTTTACAACTATTAAACTATAATCTAGTGGTTTGTTTAACATATATATTTCATATCTATATTTTAAGCCCTTACCTTTTGTCTTAGAATTAATACTAAATACTGGTTCTAAGGCAGATCAATAAGGGCTAGGCATTTGGGATAAAGTGACTTGCTCAGGGTCACACAGCTTAGGTAGATATAGACCCCAAACCTCCCATCTCTAGGGCTAGCTCTCTATCCATCTAGCTGCCCTAGTTTGTTTATATTTTAAAATTATTTCTTATTCATTCTCACCCTTGAAAAGAATACATGGATCCCATAATATAGGAATCGATAAGTGAATGGTCCCCAGTTTAAATGGGGTAACTCAGGTTTTGCTAAACCATATCCAATGAGTGAATATTCCTACAAAAGGTCTGGTACTAGGTAGTGTCTAATCTAGCCCCTCCAGCAGACAGCCTAGAAAATGCTCTGAGTTTCTCTGTGTAAAGATGAAAATTAATATACAATAACTAAGTATTATACTTTATAAAGCTTATTAATAACAACTAAAGTTAAAAAGCTAGCTAACCAAGCTGCGGTTGTGGGAAGAGAGCAAGAGAGGTGGCATTTTACAGCCAGCTGTATACAAAATGTGACCACACAACATGGTGGAGAGATTAAAAGGAATTTGGGGAAATACCAAAGGAATTCTGGGGAATGGAGTTCAAAGGTACAAAATTCTCTAATTATATGTCTGCGAATGACCATATATGATATGGTACTTCACAGTGATATTCGTATTCCCTAGTAGTTGGTCTCCAGCTTAAGTAGAACTCAAGACTGCTGATCTCCTTGTCCACAGAAAATTACAGCAAGGACTGCCTTAAGAGATCATTTGCTTCAGCCTTTCCCATCTCCCTTTTCTACCTCCACTACACACTCCTCTTCATTTTGCCTGTGAGGAAAGTAAGGTCTAGAATGGTCCAAGGATTTGCTCAGGGTCCCACAAGGAATTAGTAGCAGATTTGAGTAGAGAACTTGTCTCCCAGGCCTCTCCTACAGTATACTTGTTCGTGCAATGTGGCTATAGAACAATGGCCAAAAGAAGTGCTCTCAATTGGATTTATTTGGGATAGGTAACATTCCCACCAGTACCTCCCTATGCCATTGAAATCTCAGGTCCAGTCCCTCTCCCCTAACCATATTCTTTGCACAATGAATATTAGGGGGCATCAAGTCATCCTTTTAATGATGAGAATTCCTGTAGGTACTAACATTCGGATAGTCAAATTTAATTTAAGTGTAAGAATAAGATCCAGCAAATGACCAGCATGTGTCAAAGATAATTAAAAGTTATTTTCATAAATGTGGCTTCAGAAACTTTGTAGCTATGTGACCCTGGGCAAGTCACTTGACCCCCATTGCCTAGCCCTTACCACTCATCCACCTTAGAACCAATACACAGTATTGATTCTAAGACAGAAAGCAAGGGTTTTAAAAATGAATTAATTAATTCATAGATAGATAGATAGATAGATAGATAGATAGATAGATAGATAGATAAAGGTTATTTTCAAAGTGTTTTCTTATTTCAAGGGGTAGACAAAAAAAAAAAAAGCAGGATTGCTATTGCTGTTTAGTCATTTTTGAGTCGTACCCAACTCTTTGTGACTCCATTTGGGGTTTTCATGGTAAAGACACTGGAGTGCTTTGCCATTTCCTTCTCCAACTCATTTTACAGATGAGAAAACTAAGGAAAACAGGATGGAGGGACTCACCCAAGTTCACAGAGCAAGTCAATGTTTGAGGCCAGGTTTGAACTCGAGAAGACAATGAGTCATCCTCCTGACTCCATGCCCCGTGTGCTCTCCATTGTGCCATCTAACTGCCTTGATGCTGTTGGGGAAGATTGTCTTTTCCCCTGCCCTATGCTTCCAAACATGCCTCCCTCTGGTGTCACTGGAAATCCTTCAGAAGGTGATTATAAATCAACCTCAGTCTCTTCTGTCATCCTTCTCTCAAACAACACTCTGGGCTTCCTGGTTCCTCATTGGTAAAATAAGGATGATAACCAATTTATAAGTGTTATCTTTAAAATTGCCAAGTACTTTACACATGCAACCACATCGCCTCCTCAATACCACCCTCAGAGGGGGCAGTTCCAAGCACTATCGCCACCATTTTACAAAGGAGGAACTTGAGGCTGGGAGAGGTTAAAAGATTTGCCTCCAGACAAAGAGAACAAGTTTCAGAGGGAGGATTAAACTTGAGTTTTTCTGCTTCCAAGTCAAACACTGCTTCATACCACACCATGCTGAGTGCTAGATCAGAGTCTAGTCCCCTATTCTAACCTATTAGAATATTTAAAGTATGTGTTCTCTAAGGTTCTTTCCAGCTCTGATAGTCTTTGAGTCTTTAATTTTACTTTGTGACCTTGAACAGGTTACTTCTCCTTGAACTTTGGTTTCTTCTTCCTCTTCTAGCCTACTTCATAGGTAGATGGTGTAAAAGGATCAAATGAGATGATGAATTTGAAAATATAATGTTTCTAGAAAATTGAGGAATTGCTTATTAAAATTATTGGTGTAAGGGCAGTTACTCTATTCCAATTAAAAGTAAGTGATGTAAGATTAAAAATGAATATCTAAATACTCCAAGTATTATATTTAATAAATTTATTAATAATTACTCAAAGCAAGAGGAAAGTAAAAAGCTAGAGCAAAGAGGGAGCCAACCCAGCCATAGTCATAAGAGAAGAGAGATCGAGGGCAGGGTTACACACAACTATATACAAAAAATGTAAGCACCAAGGTGGGGATGAAAGAGGAAAGGGATGCTGGGGGATGTAGTTCAAAGAAAAAAATTTCTATTTATACATTGATAAGGTGCTAACCTCCAATATATTTATCAGGTAAGAACACACTTTCACTTTTTCACCAGATGTAAACAGGCTGTACACCTTCCTGTTAAGTTGGCCATGGGACTTGGTTATGCCTTATATGACCCGGAGTGGCCCAGTCAACGAGACTCATCTTCATGAATTCAAATCTGACCTCAGACACTTATTAGCTGTGTGACCCTGGGTAAGTCACTTCATCCTGTTTGTCTCCATTCCTCATGTATAAAATATGCTAGAGAAGGAAATGGCAAACTACTCTAGTATCTTTATCAAGAATATCCAAAATGGGTGGAACTATCCAATGTAATGGACTTTACTACCAGTAGCAAAACAATAATCCAAGACGCTTCTGAAGGACTTATGGGAAAGAATGCTATTCACATTGAGAGAAAGAACTGTGGGAGTAGAAATGCAAAAGAAAAACATATGACTTATCACTTGTATATATGAGCATACGATTTGGAGTTTTGGCTTGGAAAGTTTGCTTTATAGGAAAAATGAATAATACGGAAATAGGTATCAAGTGACAACATTTGTGCCACCCAGTGGAATTGCTTGTCGGCCCTGGGAGGGGGGGATGGAAGATGGGAGGGAGAGAAAATGAACCATGGAAACATGGAAAAATATTTTTAAAAATAAATTAAAAAATTTTTTTAAAGAATATCCAAAATGGGGTCATAAAACGTCAAACAACTGAAACAACTGAACAACAACAAATATGACCTACGTAAAATCAATGAACTGAATGGAAACAGGGATTTTAGTCTAACCAGGGGGGAGAGGGAAGAGACTGAGGCTAAAGCTGAAAATTTCTCCTATTTTCACATTCCCCCTTGCCCAATCAATTTCATCTTAAGGAACTGGCTGGAAAGATTTCACTTTAAGCTTTTTTTTTCTTTTTAATAGAATTTATTTCCAGGTATCTCATCCTGTCTCTCTCTTCCCCACACTACAGAAGGCATCATCTTGTAAGCAGATATGTATATAGATATCATCTTTTATAATTCCATTTTCAGTTCATTCTCTGGAGGTTCATAAGCTATTCTTCAAATACTAAATCTGTAGCTGTCTATAATATTCTCTTGGTTTGACTCACTTCACTCTTCATTATCTCATATAGTTCTTTCCAAGTTTTAAAAAATAACATGCTCATCATTTCCTAGGAGCACAATAGCATTCCATTACAATCATATACTACAATTTGTTCAGCCATTCCCCAAGTGATAGGCATCCCCTCAGCTTCCACTTCTTTGCCATCACAAAGAGAACTGCTATAAATATCTTGGAACATATAGGTTCTTTTCCTTTTTCCCAATCCCCTTGGGATAGATAAGAAATAGAGCCATAGAAAATGAGTCTAAGGGTATAAACAGTTTTATAGCTCTCTAGGCATAATTCCAAACTGCTCTCCAAAATGTTGGATCAGTTCACAGTTCTACCAATAGTGTATTAGTACCTTAAACTTGTAAATGTTCAAATCTCTAATTTCTGGTACTGGCTTGATATTTTATAAATCAATGATCAGGTTACTCCAATCATTCCAAACTGGGAGATTGTCCAGGCCTTATTCATACCTAGTTAAAAAAATCAATCTATAACCTCACCCGATAGATATGTCAGATAATATTATCTTATCACCCACCACATGTGAGGTGGGGTAATTGGTTCACTCCCACCCTGACATTATCACTATCTCATTTTCATCTGGTTCAATAGTGTTCAGACAAATGTGGTCCTGGGAAAAATTACTATCCTGCTATTCTTCTCTTCTAATGAATATTTTATAGACTGTTGTGCAAGTTGATTTTAAAAAACCAACCAACCTCTGCTTTTTACAGTTGAATATAAATATTCCAACATAAACTTGCCTTCTGGAAGTTTACTGAAAGCTCACTATAATCTCATGAGCAGATAGAATAAGGGTGACCTGTACCTTATCCTGCTCCCACATGATTTTTATTTCTCCTGCCTAAGTTTCTAAATTGTAAACTTTTTTGCCATATAGCTTAGTGATTATGAATATTTTGTATGATGGCATTTATTTTTAAAACAACATTGCTCTTAAGTTTTTATGGATCAGTGTAATATCTTGAGAATTAGAAGTAATAAATTTGATAGATGGTAATGGTCTAGTTCCAAAACAGTTCATTGATTAAATCCTCAGGATATTTTGAGGTCTTCATTTATAGTCTGGAATTTTTTATCTGTTTAGTCCATGAAAGATAGCAAACTTCAGGTGTAGAATTTAAAAAAATAAAATGGGGTTGCCTCGATCTTATTTTTACATCAGCTACATTTTCTACTATATCTTTTCCTCTACTTTCTCTAAGTCATCCCTTATAAAAGGGGATAGGGACTAGACTTTTGGTTTTCCCATTATAAGGAACTCCCTGATGAAGGAATTCCCTTAGTGTCCCCTCCGTAATTTTTAGTCTTAAAGAATTGTCTGGGAGCACTGAGAAATTAAGTGACATGCCCAAGTCACATAGTAAGTCATTTTTGTGCCAGTCATTTTTTTAAAGAGGAAGAGGAAAAAAAATTCAGCAAAACGAACTAACATATCAGAAAAGTCTAACATTACATGAATTTGTTCCACTCCAAATTTATACCCCAATTTGGAGCATATACAGACATTCTGTAACTTTTCCAATCCCCTAACCTTATGGTGATTTTTAATTGGCTACTAAATCAAAATTGGAGACCATGGATTCTAAGCAGCCTAAATGAGCCTTGGGATTTTTTTCTTGACTGTATTCAAGTGAGAGAGACATACTGTATAATCTCAAACTGGGAAAAGAACTATCCCTACTCCTCAGGGCTAACATGTAGCCTGGAATATTGGACTCTATTCTTTGCACTTCTTTGTTAATTCATTCCTTTTTGCAGGTGAATTAGTATTAGAGACAATTTGCTCCCACTCTCCCCAAGGACGGAGGTGATGTAGAGGACAGGAAGTGTTTGAACTGATACTCCTGCTATTTCATTGTAGTAAATGTATCTGTAAAAATTAATTAAATTTTAATTGGTGGAAACTGAGGGGATGTTCATCCATTGGGGAATGACTGAATAAATTGTTGGTGATGAAATAAAATTGTGTAATAAGAAATGATAAGCTAGAAGATTTCAGAAAAAGCTGGAAAGATTTGCAGGAACTGATGCAGAGTGAAATAAGCAGAACTGGGAGAGCATTGTACACAATAACAGCAATATAGAACGATGATTATCTGTGAAAACTTGGCTATCCTCCACAATGTCATTATCTGGGACAATCCTGAAAGGCTTATGATAGGGAATGCTCTCCACCTCCAGAGAAAGAACTGTTGGAATCAGCTTTCACATCAATGTATTTATGATTTTATTTTGGGATTTTGGTTACACATGAGTTTACTCTTACAACAATGACCAAGATGGAAGTGTATTTTGCATGACAATAAAAAAATTAATTGGTTAAATGAAACTGGGGAAGCATTAATCATGGGCAGTAGGTATTGTGGAAAGCACACTGAAATGGAGTTTTGAACAGACTGCATTAGAGAAAGACACCCTCAAACTCTCAGCGTACCCCTAGAGCCCTAAAGGACAAGTATAGCCTTGTATGCTCAGTGATCCAACTTGTCTGTGAGCGGGAGTTTGAATAAGGACATCTCAGTGTCTACATGAATTATACTACCAGGTCACGTCTTGTTAAATAGTTGGTAGGTGCTAAATTATGACCCTTATCATTAATAATACCCTTACCATGATCTATTTCTTCTAAATCCAAGCACCAAAGATGCACTGCTATTCCCTTTAAATAAACAGCCTCTGTGAGTGGAGGAATAGTTGGTCTCAAATTAAAAGGGGTCAATGGAAACTGGTATTGTCTATGATATAATGGTGGCTATTTACCTGACAGATTGTCTGCTTTCTTCTTCCCATATAGGAAAAGGTCTCCCACTGGGAGTCTCTAATCCTACAGCAAACAGATGACATACTGGTGCCTTTCTCCGGTAGGTGCGGTGCAGGACTCTCTCCCCAACTGTGCAAACAGACTTCCCTCAAGGGGTGGTTCCGAAATGATGAGGCCTGAAAAGAAGCCCCAGTTTCCAATCCGGTAGGCCTTTTGGGATGCACAATGGGTTTTCTTTGGCTTTCCCTCTTCCTCCTTTTTTGTATTTCCAGCTTAAACTTGGAAAGGCACACACACACACAAAGGACGCACAAAAGGTCCAGGCCGATTCACTGGGTCACTGCTGCAGGTGGAGAGAAAAGGAGGAAACGGCTTTGCTCGTCAAGCTGAATTTTGAAAGATGATTCTGAGATGTGGCATCGGAGGGAGTTTTATCAAGGAAGGAAAAGCAGTGTGGGGACGTGAAGGAAAATCCTTTCTCCATTCTGTGTCTCAGCTTCCTTTCCTGTAAAAAGGAGAGCTGGCTGAGATAGAATAGCATGAGAGAAACTTAGAGAACCTGGAGGTCATGTTGGCCAAACTTGGACTCCATGCATGGATCTGGGCTGCAAAATTGCCCGATGACCGGTCGTCCAATCTCAGCTCAGAGACATCCAATGGCAGAGAAGTGGTTACCTCCATTTAGATCACATTTAGAGAAAGTCCTAGTTATTGAAAATCTTTTTTCTATAATAATCAAACTCACATTTATGTGGCACTTTAAGATTTGGAAAGTCCTTTTCTCAAAACCTGAAGCTCATACTAAAATATTATTATCCCTGTTTTACAGATGAGGAAAGGGCAGCTAAGTGGCACAGTGGATAGGGTGCTGGATCTAAATTCAGAAAGACTCATCTTCCTGATTTTAGATCTGGTCTCAGACACTGTGGGAAGTCATTTAACCCTGTTTGCCTCAGTTTTCTCATCTGTAAAATGAGAAGGAAATGGCAAACCATTCCAGTATCTTTGCCAAGAAACCCTTGAATGGGATCACAAAGAATCAGACATGATTGAATAATAACAGATGAAGAAAGTGAGGTATTGAGAGTTTAAATACCTTTCCTATAGTCACAGACTTAAAAAGTGTCTGAGACGAACTGAAGCCAGGTCTCCTAATTGTAGGTCTGGCACTCCGAGGAAACTAACTGGTATACTGGATAGAGTCTGGAGTCAGGAAAACTTGAATTCAAATCCAACCTCAGTCATTGAATATCTGCTTGGCTCTGGCCATGTTTTCTGTCCAATTTTACTTAATTGGAAAACATAAAAGCATATTATGGTTTACTTTGCAGGATTGTTGTAAAGATCAAATGAAATAATATTTGTAAGGCATTTTTGTCCATTCCCTGGCACATCCTGGGAAGGCACTGAAGAAACATTCATTCCCTTCTCTTCCCTTTCTACTATATTAAATGGCAGTAAACAGGCTCAGTAGATAGGGTACTGGACTTGGGGTTAGGAAGACTTGAGTTTAAATCTGCCTATGTGGCACTGGGAAAATCATTTAATCTTTCAGCCTCAGTTCTCTTGCCTATAAAATGGGAGTAATGAGAGCACCTACTTCCTAGGATTATTGTGAAGACAAAATGAGGTATTTGCAAAGTACTTTCCTAATCTTAAAGCATTATATAAATGTTAGCTATCATTAGCAGCAGTTGTATTATTAATATATTCCCCCACTCCAAATCTTCTCTTCTCCAGAGAAGAATTCCAAATACCTTCAACTGTTCTTCATAGGACACATTTCCAGTTTCCCTTACTCATGGGAATATTCTTCCTGCACCAGACGCATTCTAGCTTACCGGTGTATACTATAAAATGTACTGTTAAATAGTCTACAATAAAATAACCTGCAAAAAAATGCCTACAAAAAAGTGTGATGCTCCAGTCAGTAGAATCATTATTCCATTTGGGATTTTCTTGGCAAAGATACTGGAGTCTTTGTCATTTCTTTCTCCAGCTCATTTTACAGATGAGGAACTGAGGCAAACAGAGTTAAGTGACTTGTCCAGGGTCCCACAGCTAAGTAAGTGTTGAAGTCCAAATTTGAACTCAGGAAGAAGAATTTAATTGACTCCAGGTCTGGTTCTCTATCCACTGAGAATCAGTTCCAAGGCAGAAGAGGAATAAGGGCTGGGAATTGGGAATAAATGACTTGCTAAGTCAAATTTGAACCCAGGACCATGCCTGGTTCTCTATCTACTGTGCTACCTAGTAGCCACACTTACAGCATTTTCACTGGCTATTCCTCATGCCTGCAAAGCTCTTCTTCCATTTCTCTGCCTCCTGGCTTCCTTCCAGTCCTAGCCAAAATGCCAGCTTCTTCCAGAAACCTTTCACAGCCCCCTCCGATCTTGGTGCCTTCTCTTTGGATTTTCCCCATTTTATCCTGTAAATATCTTGTTGGTCCATGGTTGTTGGATGTTGTTTCCTCGGCCCCCCCCCCACCATTGGATTGTAAATTCCTTGAGTGCATATTTCCACCTCTCTTTGTAATGTCAGTGCTAAGCACAGCATCTGGCACATAATAAGCACTTAATTGTTCATTTATTTATGATGTTTTTATACGTATGCTTAATAAATGTCAGATTATTAGATTTGTTTCATTACCCCACCTTCTTTACATTTTGGAGGAGATTGTGTTCTCATCAACCAAAGCTAAGCCTCCGCTTTTCAAATTTGATAAGCTAACTGCTAACAAGCATTGTCTGAAAATCAATACTAAGTATCGGTTCCAAGCAGAAGAGCAGCAACAGCTAGGCAGTTAGGGTTAAGTGACTTGCCCAGGGTCACAAAGCCACCTAGCTGCCCCTTAATAAACATTTATGAAGACTTTCTGTGGGCCAGGCATTGGGAAAGCAAATAGAAGCAAAAAGATGGTCTCTGCTCTCAAAGAGTTTATTTTATAATGGGAAAGATCATCCATAAATGGAAGATGATGGAATGGGCACTCAACATGAGAGCTCAGAAGAGAAGTTCAGGGAATAGCCTAGTGAGAAATGAAGAGATGACTATCTTGAGTGCCCTCCTTAAATAGAGGTTCTGAGGGACAGCTAGGTGGTTTGGTGGATAGAAAACCAAGCCTGGATATCAGAAGTCTTGGGTTCAAACCTAGCCTCAGTCACTTCCTAGCTATGTGATCCTGGACAAGTCATTTAACCCCAACTGCCTAGCTCTTACCACTCTTCTGCCCTGGAACCAATACTTAGTATCAATTCTAAGACAGACAATAAGGTTTAAAAAAAGAAAAGAAAAAATCCCATCTAACTACATTGTTGTGATTACTACACATGTCAGAAAACCTAACTTCAAGACCTGGTTCTGTCATTTACAAACTGGATAAGTTTGAATGAATTATTTTCATCTCCCTGTGCCTCAGTTTCCCAAACTTCAAAAGAAGGATAATAATACTTATGCTACCTAATTTAAGTATTGTGAAGAAAGTACCTTGTATTTCATAAAGTGTTACTTAAATGAGAACCATTACTATCATGGGACCAATTTTCTTACATCTTCCCAAGAATATTGTGCAACTTATACAAATATCTTGGATGACAATCTAAGGCATTCCTTTGGTCTACAGTCTCTTAACTTCATCCAAATATGAAATAAAAAAGAAATCAAAACTATCAATAAGCACATGAGAAAGTGTTCTAAATCTCTAATAATTAGAGAAATGCAAATCAAAACAACTCTGAGGTACCACCTCACACCTAGCAGATTGGCTAAAATGATAGCAAGGGAGAGTAATGAATGTTGGAGGGGATGTGGCAAAATTGGGACATTAATACATTGCTGGTGGAGTTGTGAACTGATCCAACCATTCTGGATGACAATTTGGAACTATGCTCAAAGGGCTTTAAAAGACTATCTGCCTTTTGATCGAGCCATACCACTGCTTGGATTATACCCCAAAGAGATAATAAGGAAAAAGTCTTGCACAAAAATATTTATAGCCGCACTCTTTGTTGTGGCAAAACATTGGAAAATGAGGGTATGCCTATCAATTAGGGAATGGCTGAACAAATTATGGTATCTGCTGGTGATGGAATACTATTGTGCTCAAAGGAATAATGAACTGAAGGAATTCCAGGTGAACTGGAAAGACCTCCAGGAATTGATGCAGAATGAAAGGAGCAGAACCAGGAGAACATTGTACACAGAGGCTGATACACTGTGGTAAAATCGAATGTAATGGACTTCTCTACTAACAGCAATGCAAGGATCCAGAGCAAGAATGAGGGACTTATGAGAAGGAAAACTAGCCACATTCAGAGGAAGAACTGTGGGAGGAGAAACACAGAAGAAAAATAACTACTTGAACACATGGGCTGCTGGGGATATTATTGGGGATGTAGACACTAAACGATAACTCTAGTCCAACTATCAATAATATGGAATTAGGTCTTAATCAATGATACATGTAAAATCCAGTTTGGGGGGTTTGGGGGAGAGGGAAAGAACATGAAATATGTAAGTATGGGAAAATATTCAAAATAAAAATAAAAATAAAATATTCAAAATAAAAATAAAAAAACAAATATGAAATGAAGTTTGGGGTACCATGTCCCTAAAGTATCCCATGTTGGCTCCTAGTGATTACATTTTCCCTTTCTAATTATTCACAAATCTGCTCTCTAATAATATATTCTATAATTTTGCTAGGGATATCTCTCAGGCTCCCTGGCGTATAATCTCTGGAATTTACCCTCTCTTCTTATTTAAAAAATTGAAATATTTGCCCATCTTCAGTCCTCTCCCATTACTCCTTTTATAAATCCTCTAAAATTATTAGTAACAATATACTGATCATATCCAAAAGTTCTTGAAGAATAACACAGCTAGAGAAGGAAACTTGAATGCAGTTAGAACTCAATTTATCCTAGGCTTTAGCCTACTTCTCACTAGTTTTACAGATCCATGTTAATTTTTTGAAGATTACTTGTTCCTTCTACCATCTTCTGTGCATGTCTTTTTTTAATAAGCATTTTTAAAATTTGATATAAATATGTAATAAATCAAAATGAATATGCATTCCCAAGAGAAACAAATTCTCACATAAGTTGTGTCCAAAATGTCTCATTCTTTTTCTCTTTCCCTTCCATATTCCAACCAAGAAGCAGGTAATATGACATAGGTTGTACTTACATTATCATATGATATACATTTCCCTGTTCGTCATGTTGCTCACACTAGAGAAAATTTCAAGGAGAAAATTAACTGAAAAATGGTATTTGGGGGGCGGGGCAACTGGGTGTCTCAGTGGATTGAGAGTCAGGTCCAGAGACAGGAGGTCCTGGGTTCAAATTTGATCTCAGGCACTTCCTAGCTGTGTGACCCTGGGCAAGTCACTTAACCCCCATTGCCTAGCCCTTACCACTCTTCTGCCTTAGAACCAATGCTCAGTATTGATTCTAAGACGGAAGGTAAAGGTTTAAAAAAATGGTATTTTCAATCTACATTTACTTCAACATTGTTGATGTGTGAAACAAAGGACTGTGATTTGAGAAACAATGATGGGGATGACAATGATGTGGCTCACTAAATGGAGCATAATGGTGGTGGCTTTAATGGGGATGACCACAAAGATCATTACTGATTCATTGTTTTATTTTCACAAATTCAGGGAATTCAACTTTTTAATGGAAAAAACAACAACAACAAAACTTACTTCTGCAGCTCACTAGTGAGCTCATCAAAACAGGGGACAGTGGAAAGAGTGCTAGACTTGGAATCAGAGAACCTATATTCAAGTACCAGCCTTGCCACTTATTACCTGTTTGACCTTGGGGCAATGATTTTACCATCCTGTATCTCAGGTTTTCCATCTATAAAATGAGAGGTTTGGAATAGTCAACCAAGTCCTTTCCAGCAACCACATTCATCTCATTAGCTATCACTCCATTTTGTTCCTCTACAGCCTTCTTCACAATTATATACATACATATATATGTGTGTGTGTGTGTGTGTGTGTGTGTGTGTGTATGTGTGTGTGTGTGTGTGTGTATGTGTGTGTGTGTGTGTGTGTGTGTGTGTGTATATATATATATATATATATATATATATATATATATCATGACTACTTTTCTGAGGGATTT